>NC_064814.1:5960017-6121926 GCF_023721935.1 Panthera uncia | reverse complement strand
ACAGTGCCTATGTCCATTTCCTGTACACACACACACACACACACACACACACAGTGCCTATGTCAATTTCCTAGTTTGGCTATTGAAAGACACTCATATGAATGTAACTATTGGGGGAAGCTGACTAAAGTGGACACTGGACCTCTCTGTCTTATATTTGCAACGGGCCTGTGAATCTATAATTATTTCAAAACTAAAGTTGTTTTTTTTTTTACAAAAGTATATTTTGTACTACAGATCTGGTTTTGCCCTCTAAATTTTTTAAAAATTTAAAAATCACAGTTGGGCATACTCAGACTAACACGCCTCAGGGTTTGAGTACAGATAGAGGAAAGGGCAGAGACACAGACCAGGAGATAATGGCCACACCACAGAACTTGAGAGTATTCAAGAATCATGACCAGGCTGGGGCTTCTGAGCTCTGTTTCCACCACTACATTGGACTCAAAGGAAGGAGATGGCATCCCCCTGTGTGACACCCCTCCCCCAAGGCAGAGCCAGCGCCCCCATGTTCTCCTGGGACCAGCTGTGGCCCCACTCCCAAAGCACAAAGCCAACTTTAGAAGGAGAGCTTGAAGTTGGGACACACTAAAGAGCTGAGTAACTGGTACAGCCTGTTCCCTCCCACTCGGGGAGCATCTTGATTGTGAGTGCAATACAGGGAAGTCCTTAAGGCCTCTGATTTCAGAAGTTAATCCTTCCCAAGCTCCGGGATTTAAGCCAATAATGGCCCTGCCCACTCCACCCTGTCCCTCCCTTCCCGAGGTCTGGTCCAGACACATAATCTCAGACAGGGAAAGGCAGGTGCTCCTGCAGGGAAGCCATCAGTGCTCCGAGGAGTGGGTCAAAGGCTCACAAGCAGGAGGAATGGAACTTTCTCATGTAGACCAGAATGCGTCTTCAGAGGGAAGTTCACTCTAGTGTGGGCAAGTGTGTGTGACTGGGGATACTTCAAAGAAACAATAACTGGAGTGTCACTGCCCTGTCCCTCCTGCCTGCCACCCTCCCCCGCCCCGCTCCAGATCCAAGAGGCCAGAGAGGGCCAGGTCTTTGTCCCACCCTCAGCTCGAGTCAGCAGACCCTGGGACAAAACTGGAAAAAGCCAGGTGCCCAGGGACACCAATGATACTTGCTAATGCCTAGGGCTACAGACTAGAGGACTTGATCATTCTATAGTGATGGTGGCTCCTGAGGGTCAAGGTTTGGGCAGAGCACAGGCAGCCAACAAGAGAAGGATCAAAGAGAGAAGACAACAGGATGTGGCAAAAGTGGAGTGTCGGGAGTCCAGGAGGGTCCTGGGCAGCGGGAACTTGTCCTTTGTGCAACACAGAGAATAGGTGCCTCAGCAAACAGCGCCCTTCACACACACGCAAACACACACACACACACACTCACACACTCACATACACACTCAAGTCTGTCCAGCTTTGCACAATGCATCAACCTCTCTGTTAAAAACAAACAGCACTAACAAACAACAACCAAAACTGCTCTCTCCTTGCAGTTTACAGCACGTTCCCTCCAGAGAGAAAGCAAAGCCAACACTTGGTGAGCATCCAAGAGTCGGCCCAGGCCCTAAATCAAGATCTACGTGGTCTCACTTAATCCCCAGCATGACTTCGTGGGGCCAGTAATGCTCTCATCCTGTTTATTAGGTGAGGAAGCCAACACTGAATTAAAGACCTTGCCCAAGGTCAGGCAGCCAGCGAGGCTGGGCATGTGGTTTCAAAGGCTGTGCCCAGACACTGTCCCCTGCCTGGCCACCAAGACCAGCACCCTCCCCAAGGACTGCACTTGCCCCACTAAAGCCAGCGGTACGGGGAGACTGAGCCATGCCCTGCCCCACACTGGAAACCAGATCCTCCCCAGAGAGTAGCCAGAACCACACTGTGCGGGGCAGAAAGCAGGGCCATTCCCACACAGGTGAGCTAGTACCTGAGTACTGAGCTGACACGCCCGCAGCAGTCACAACACTGACATGACAGCCAGGCCTCCCCCACCACAAGGGGGTCATAGGCCTCTAGGCTGTGACTGTCCACTAGCTGGCTTTTCCCTACACTTTGTTGCCGCATCACCTGTAGGCGTAATCATCAACAAACATTAATGAAACACCAAGAACCCAGCCCTGTGCCAAGAGCCGAAGATACAAAGAGACAAAGTGAGGCCACTGCCCTGGGGCTCGTGGGGACAAGACAGCGTGCAGCTGCAAAGCCACGTGGGTCCCCAGGGCAGGTCACATGCTGTGATTCCATGCAAGCTCTTCAGCTGGGGAAACTGGGGAGGCTTCTCAGTGGAGGCGTCCTCAGCTCACTGTCTTTGCCTGGCACCCTCGATGGCTACTGTGCTCCCAGAGTCTAGGCCAGGGAGTCCTCAGACTTGGGTGGGTATCAGATTCACCTGGGGACCTTGGTAAATAAAGTGGCCAGGCCTCTCTCCTCCAAGAAACCTGGGCTTCCAGACCATTCAGCTGCACGCTGAAGTTTGACAAGGTCACCTCTGTATAGGTAAGTCCCCTGTCATAACTTGTCCAAACTCCACACCTCCTCATCCCCAGCTGCTCCCAGGCTCCTGGCACTCAGGACAGCTTTGAAAAGTCCACACGGAACTAATCCTACCTGTCGTGTCCCCAGTTTCTCCCCCGCTCGTGATTACAAACTGGGGCGGGCTGGGGGAGGCACCTGACCCTGGCTCCAGGCCTCAGAGTCTGTCTAGCACCAGTGCCCAGGGATTTCTGGGAAGGGAAGTATCTTGAAATGGACCCTAATTGGGGCGCCTCGGGTGGCTCAGTGAGTTAAGCGTCTGACTCTTGATTTAGGCTCAGATCATGATCTCACGGTTCATGAGTTCAAGCCCCACGTCAGCGCAGAGCCTGCTTGAGATTCTCTGTCTCCCTCTCTCTCTGCTCCTCCACCACTCATGTGTGCACTGTCACATGAGAGAGAGAGAGAGAGAGAGAGAGAGAGCGCACAAGCGAGGGAGGGGCAGAGAGAGAGGGAGACACAGAATCCGAAGCAGGCTCCAGGTGCTTAGCTGTCAGCACAGACTCCAACGTGGGGCTCAAACTCTTGAACTGTGAGATCATGACCTGAGCCGAAGTCCAAAACTTAACCAACTGAGACACCCAGGCGCCTCAATAAACATTTTTTCTAAATGGACCCCAAGGATCAGGAACCTGTAGGTTCCTCTTATTCTTAGCACTTTAGAAATGAGTGCAGGAGGGGAGGAGAAGAAAGGGAGAATGGAGAATGCTAGATAAGAAATGTATAACTTCACTGGGGTGTCTGGGTGGCTCAGTCAGTTGAGCAGCTGACTTCGGCTCAGGTCATGATCTCCTGGCCTGTGAGTTCGAGCCCTGCATTGGGCTCTGTGCTGATGGCTCAGAGCCTGGAGCCTGCTTCGGATTCTGTGTCTCCCTCTCTCTCTGCCCCTCCTCTGCTCACACTCTGTCTCTCTCTCTCTCTCTCAAACATAAATAAACATTAAAAAAATATTTAAAAAAAGAAATGTAACACTTCATAAAATGTCATTTGTGTGTCTGTAGGTGTGTATAGTTCTATAAACCTTTGTAAAGTTACATAAAGTTAATAATTGAGTTAGTTGGTCATGGTAACGAGTGGCAGAAGAGGACTGTTTCTGGTGTCAGCTTTCATATTTGTTCCTAAGGGACCTGGATGCCCTGGTAGGAGAAGGAAGTTCTATCGCCACTTGGTCCGGTGCCACAGAGAGGCAAGCGGGTGCCCCCAGGAGAAACAGGGGTGCCCGGGCTGGCACAGGTACACACAGGTGCATTCCTCATGCAGCTCTCAGGAGGGGCCCGGCAGTGTAAGCGCCTCTCAAGGGCTTGGGGACAAGCACACACACATAGACTTGCGAAACTGTAGAGCACGCTGTGCGCTCAGACACGCATACCAACGGCTGTAGTGGCCCCTCCACACGGGCACACAGCCGAACACCCCCGCACGCTGCGGCGGAACAGTGAGGTGGCCCCCACAGGAAGTACCAGCAGCCACGCCCACGCCTCCCAGGCTCACCTCCACAAAGAAAAGCTCCCAGATCCTGCTCCAGCGTTTTGACTCGGTGAGGGCACCGTGTGTGGCCAGGTGGCTGCCCTTGACCGTGAGCGTGTAGTGGCACACACCCAGGATGATGATGCCCAGTGCAAGGACGAGGACATTCTCAGAGCGCAGGCTTAAGAACCCTGTATAGAGGAAGGAGAGTGGGGAGAGGGGGGGAGGGGGCAGACAGGGCCTTTCTCCAGCTCCTGGAGATCTGGGTCCAAACACCCGGGTCCCCACCGCTGGAGACCAGGCCAAAGTGGGCCCAGGGCCAGGGGCGGGGTGGGGGTGGGAGGCTGCCACAGGCGGCGGTGGGGCAGGTCCCGACCAGGAGAGGTCCAGGGGAAACCCCATCCCTGGTGTTCCCCCCATAGAACATACTCCCCTCCCCCAGTCCCTCTCCTCCCTCTCAACCTTCCCCTCCACCGCCCTTCATGCCATCAGGCCTTCTCCCTCCTCCAGCGCCCCGTTCTCTGGGGACACAGGGCAGGACACTGCAATCAGACTTTCGGATCTGGGGTGTACCCCTCCTTCCGGGGTCCCGGGCACGGGCCATGTCCCCCACGCCCCAGTCCCCAGCCTCTCCCCCACCCTACCCCGCACCCCCTTCCCCAGCCGCAGCGCCGCCCTCTGTCCCCCTGTCCCGTGCTCCTCACCGGCCGGCACCGAGAGGAGGCTGAGCGCGAGGATGGCGCAGTCCACACCGTGGCGCTCCCACCAAGAGCTCGTCCTCACCACGTCCTGAACCAGCGTCTCCAGCTCACCCAGCAGCGCCTCGCCCCCGCCGTGGCCCCGGGGAGCGCCGGGTGCCGGCTCCATGAGGGGCCGCCCGGGCATCCCAGGAGGACTCGGGACGGTCTGCGGCGCCCTGCGAGGCGCTTAGTGCGGGCGGGGGTGGGCAGGGGCGGAGTCACGCGCTGGCTGGGGACACCCGCCCTCCGAGTCACGGTGCGTGCAGGGCACCCGAGCGCCTCCTGCCGCTCGCGGCGTGGGGGGGGGGGGGGGGGGTGGGAAACGGGGAGCGACCCGGCCCGGCCCCCGGGGGCGCCCTCGGGGCGGGAGGGAACAGAAAAGCCGCAGGAGGAGCGGGCAGGTCCGTGCGGGTAGGGAGGCCACCCTGGATGGAGAACCAGCCCGGGCTAGAGGGAACTCGGGCGGAGAGTGCCGCGGAGACCCCCTTGGAGAGGCGCCCACCCCACCCTCCAGACCCTTCTCGGACCGCCTGACCTCAGATCCCTTCCTCGCGTCTCCCGTCCCCGCAGCCTCTGGAGTTTGCTGTAGCATTTTTAACTCCTGGCCTGTGTATTTTTCTCAGTAGCACTTTGCAGACGCTCCCACGTGTGACCCGGGCACGTCTGTCTCCACCAACAGACTGGACGCTGGGTGCCGGCGGGCGTTACCTTGACGCCTTTGCTCAGGCCTTATCTTTAGTAGCTAGAACAGTGCTTGGCACATAAACCTTTTTGAATTCGTGGGGCAGAGAGTTCAAGGACTCACTCCATCCAGACAGATGGGGAGTGCGGGTCCCTCTGGTCCCAGCCTTTAGCAATGGTGACCCATGGAGAATTGGCTCTCCAGCCCAGCGATTTTTGGAATGAGAAGCTCCAAAAGGAAGAACCATCGAGAAGGGGATAACCATAGAGAAAACACACCCAGAGGTCACCCAGAGTGGGGTTCTGCAGTTCCAGTCGCTCAAGGGCGCCCACGGTCATGGCAAACAGCACCCACCCCCCTGCCTTGGGAGCAACACCATCCTGGCCCCTTTCCGTCAGTGTAGCCCCAACCCGGAGCTGCTGGAAGGTCTCCCGTCACAAACCACCGTGCTCTACAGACTCCCTTGTCTGCGTCTGAGGGTCTATTCTCTTTTTTCCTTGGTTTTTGCATTCCCCTTGGTTTCACATTGAAGTCCCTTTCTTTTTTTTTTTTAATGTTGATTTATTTTTGAGAAAGAGAGACACACACACAGAACAGGGGAGGGGCAGAGAGAGACACAGAATCCAAAGCAGGCTCCAGGCTCTGAGCTGTCAGCACAGAGCCTCATGCAGGGCTTAAACCCACAAACCACGAGATCATGACCTGAGCGGAAGTTAGACGCTTAACCCACTGAGCCACCCAGTCGCCCCTGAAGTCCTTTTCTAAAGGAGGTCTGGCACAGCGAGGGCTGCATTTCCAGAGGGGATCTTTGGGAAGGAGGAAAAAAAGCACGAGGAGAAGGAGGTGGAGAAAAGAAATGGAGGAGAGCTTTGTGAGGAGGTTAGGGACACTAATGACTGATTCCTCTGTCTACGGCGGCATCTTCAGTCATGAATTCTTATGAGCCAATCCCTCCAATCCTGTATAAAAGGGTAAGACTTCTTTATCAGGTCAGTATTCTAAGGGGCTTACAATCTAATAGACCAATTCTCACCTCACACACGTGCGCGTCCACACACACACCCACATCTGGCTCCTTGTAGTTTCACCACTGGTTTCCATACCCTTATTAGGTTTTGTGTTTTTCCCACAACCCCACAGGGTGGCATCATCCCCATCTGACCCACAGAGGCACAGAGAGATGAACAGATCTGCCCAACACCCACCCCAAAGTTACTAAATGGCAGAACAAGAACTCAAATCCAAATCTGTCTACTCCAAACTCAATTATCGTTTGTTTCTATCGATCCTTTTTCTTTTAATTTTTTAAAAGTTTATTGACTTTGGGAGCCCCTGGGTGGCTCAGCTGGTTAAGTGTCCGACTTCGGCCTAGGTCATGATCTCACTGTTCCTGAGTTCGAGCCCCCCCGTGGGGCTCTGTGCTGACAGCTCAGAGCCTGGAGCCTGTTTTGAATTCTGTGTCTCCCTCTCTCTATCTCTCTGTCTCTCTCTCTTTCTCTGCCCCTCCCCCATTCACACTGTTTCGCTCTCTCTCTAAAATAAATAAACATTAAAAAAATATTTTTTTAAGTTTACGTATTTTAGAGAGAGAGAGAGAGAGAACGCACGCACACGCACACACACACAGGCATGCACATGAGCGGGGGAGGGGCAGAGAGAGGGAGAGAGAGAGAGGGAGACAGAGAATCCCCATGGGTGGGCTGGGCTGGCAGCCTCCCTGGAGAGAGACAGACTTCATTTAGAACAGACTTAAACCCGCGTGAGAAGGAAGAGAACAAGATATTCTGGGTCTTCAAGACGTGGAGCAGGAGTGGGGCTTGGGAGACTGTGAGGAGAGGCAGGAGAGAAAGGCTGGGGGACCAGGAGCCGGAAGTACAGACAATGGCAGGCTGAGAAGTCTGGGCTCCCATCCTGCAGCCTTGGGGAGCCCTAGCAGCCTTTAGAGCCGGGGAGCGCCTTGTGTGATGTGTTCAGGAAGGGTCGCCCGGCACAATGGAGCAGGCACTGAGTGCAGGAGACTAGTTTGGAGACTGTTTCAGTACCCTAAAACAAGAGGGTACTGGGGATGTAGGTGGCAGGGGAGGGACGCTGCAGGACGGGAAGAGGGCGAAATCAAAATCAGGAGGCGATGGACGCACGACCAGTGAGCCTGGGAAAAGATGCTTCACATCTTTAGCCTTTAGGGAAATGCAGATTTCACCCCCCCTCAATGAGGTAGCCCTTCCAACCCACTGTACTGGCTAAAATTAAGCAGCCAGGCGACACTAAATGTGGGCAACGGGGTGTGGAGAAACTGACCTCTCATTCGTGGCTGACGGGAGCACAAGGTGGTTCCACCCCTTTGGAAAACACTTTGGCAGCTTCGTGTGAGGGTAACTACAGGCTTACCCTGTGACCCAGCCATTCAGCTCCGAGGTATTCAACCAACAGAAATAAAAACATGTGTCCCCATAAAAACCTGTGTCTCGCTGATCGTAGCAGCGTTGTTCATGACGGCCAAACTGGAAACAGCCTGAATGTCCGCCGACAGAAGAATGGATGAGCAAACGGATACATTCACGCGGCACGTGTATAAAGGAGGTTCCAGCAACAGAGCAGACGAGCGGTAGAGATGAGCTGAAGCGATCCCACGGGCCAAATGCTGAGGGCACGAAGCCAGACACAAGCAAGTAGTCACTCTGTGATTCCATTTATAGGAAGTTCGACAACAGCAGGACTAGTATATGGTGATAGAAATCAACTCAGTAGTTGCCCTGGAAGGGGTGGGTGGGGAACAGTAATTGCAAAGGGACACTGCGAAGCTTTCTGGAGGGGATGGGAGCGGTCTGTGTCTTGATTGTGCACACGTTTGTCTAAAGTCGTGGACCGACACACTTGAAATGGGTGCATTTTACTATAGTTAACGATACCTCAATAAAGCTGATTAAAGCAAAAACAAAACAGGAAGGCAGATTCTCTCTTTATTTTTTTTAAATATTTATTTATTTTTGAGACAGGGAGAGACAGAGCATGAATGGGGGAGGGTCAGAGAGAGAGGGAGACACAGAATCCGAAACAGGATCCAGGCTCCGAGCTGTCAGCACAGAGCCCGACGTGGGGCTCGAACTCACGGACCGCGAGATCATGACCTGAGCCCAAGTCAGATGCTTAACCGACTGAGCCACCCAGGTGCCCCCAGATTCTCTCTTTAAATGGAAAGAGCTTTATTAGAGCTGAACACAGGCATGCCCTGGGTATATACTCAGCAGAAATGCAAAGAAATATACAAAAATGTTCGTAGCCACAATACTCAAAATAGGCCAAAAAAAAAAAAGTGTTGGGGGGGGGAACAACTCAGGTATCTCCCAACAATAGAATGATAAATAAAATGTGAAATGTGGATGCCAGGGTGTGTTAGACAGCCCAAGCCTAATGTTGAGTAAACCGAGCGAGACACAACAGAGCACAGACTTCGTTTGACTCCATTCCTACAAAATTCAAAAACAGGCTTAGGATGGCCATTACTGATAGAGGTAGTCACAGAAGGGGGTACATAGGGGTTTCTGGGGGCTGCTGAGTGTTTTTGTTTCTTGATCTGGGTGTTACCCTTTGTAAAAATTCATCATGCTACTATTATGTGGGCATTTTTCTCTATGTATGTTCTGTTTTATAAATGTTTAATGTTTATTTATTTTTGAGAGAGAGAGAGAGAGAGAGAGAGATCACACGAGCAGGGGAGGGGCGGAGAGAGGAGATACAGAATCTGAAGCAGGCTCCAGGCTCTGAGCTGTCAGCACAGAGCCCAACATGGGGCTCAAACCCACAAACTGTGAGATCATGACCTGAGCTGAAGTCGGATACTTAGCCTACTGAGCCACCCAGGTGCCCCTGTATGTTCTATTTTAATTAAAACATTTGTTTTATGTTTCTAGCTGGTAAGAAGTTTTTGTTTTTGTTTTTGTTTTCTAAGAGATAAAAATCAGGGGCACCTGGGTGACTCAGTCAGTTGAGCATCCGACTTCGGCTCAGGTCACGATCTCATAGTTTGTGGGTTCGAGCCCTGCATCGGGCTCTGTGCTGACAGCTTGCTCAGAGCCTGGACCATACTTCAGATTCTGTGTTTCCTTCTCTCTCTGCCCCTCCCCTGCTTGCGCTCTCTCTCTCTCCCTCTCAAAAATAAATAAATGTTAAAAAAAAAAAGAGATAAAAGTCAGGAAGTAGACATCATCTGTAAATCCAGCAACAGTGAAGCGTGGGAAAGCAGGTTGGGGCTGGTATCTCCGTTCTCCTGGCCATGGGGGTTGGCAGCTGGGCATGTGGGGTTGGGAGAAGCACCTGGTCTGCCAGACTCTGTCCCATTCCTCTCTGGACCCCACACACACCTTCCTTATGTTTCCTGAGCTTCCTCCATAACCTTCAATCATACTTACACACCCATCACGCCTGGCTGATGTTTACCAGCTGATGGACAGACCAGTGTGAGTCAAAACAGGTTGCCCGAAGGAGAAGGGGCTGGGGCTTGGCACACAGACAGTCCCTCCTGTTCTCTGGATGACACCCATTCCCTGGGGTCTCACACAGTGGGTGGCACATAGTAAGTATTCAGTAAACATTGGTTGAATAAATGAATAGATGCATGAGTGGAAAGATTAGGAAGACAGGCTCAGGAGAAAGGAAGGAGGAGATCAAAGTTAAAAAAATTAGATGATGGGGGCGCCTGGGTGGCTGGGTAGATTGAATGTCCGACTCTTGATTTCAGCTCCGGTCATGATCTCATGGTTCGCAGGTTCGAGCTCCGCATCAGGCTTCATGCTGACAGTGCGGAGCCTGCTTGGGATTCTCTCTCTCTGCTCCTCCCCTGCTTGTGCTGTCTCTCTCTCTCTCAAAATAAATAAATAAACTTAAAAAAGACACGGGTCCTAACTTGAGACGGGTGAGCCCTCCTCCCAGGCCCCAATGGGCAGGGTGCCAGGGGACCTACCCAGGCAAAACTGGGGGGCAGGGGGGCTGTATAGGGATGGTGTTAGAAGATGCTGGTTTTGGCCTTCCAGGGACCTCTGGAGTTCCCCACCCGGGGGCAGCTATGATTCCTCCCTTTTGCAATTCACATATTTATTTGCTGGGGTTCATTGGGGTTAATTATCATTGTGGTTGGGGTGGGGTGGGAAGGAGCCTTGCCCCAGCCCCAGGGCCTGGAAGGGGATCGTGAGAATCAGAGATAGGTTTGGAACCTGGAAGGTGGGTACTGGGAGGCTTGGGGTGGGGGTGGGGGGGGCCATGGGGTGGATTAGAATGGCACCTCCCACCAGCAATGCACCCATTTCTAGGCTCCAGGCCTGGGTGGCTGGATCTGTAAGCCTTCCTTGTCTTCCGCCCATTCATGCTACCCCCCCAAATCATCAAAGCCCAGCGAGGCTCGACTCCAGGAGGCAAGCGGCATTATTCACAGGGGTGGGGCCGAGCACTCTGGAGGACAAGTGGCCAGGCCGGGGCTCAGATCTTGATCGGCTGAGAGTGGGACCGGCATCCCAGGTGCCCTTGGCTCCAGCAGGGCAGTGCCACACCGATGGACTGTCAGCATCAGCCTCACCTCCAAGGACCCTAGCCCTGGCCCGCCACAGCTGCCTGTACTGTGCATCCCACGTTCTAGGCCACCAGCCGCTCTGCAGGGACGAAGCCAGGTTGGTGATGGCCCAGAGGGGCAGGCCAGGGAGTGAGACAGGTGAGGGAAAGGGGGCCAGCCTCGAGCTGGTGGGGATGCTGCTAAGGCTCTGAGACTGTCAGCCTGTCCCCACCTGGCGGGAAAGGACACTGAGACCCAGGCCACCTTTCCAAGTTATAGAGCAAGCTAAGTCCTTGAAAATCCAAGGCTGGAATTGTTAGCAACCCAGACTCCCGACCGGTGAGGTTTTCCAAGGATCCCTTGGTCCCTCTCACCATGTCAGGTCAGCACCACAGTCCAGTGTGTGTGAGTGACTTTGGGGCATAGATTAGCCTGAAGGGTGTGTTGTTGGGCCTGGTGGGGCCAGCGCCAGGGCTGGAAAAGGAATGAGGGCCACGATTCTTACACAGTGTGGAGGCGACTGAGAACAGTCTACTGTCTGCTACAGCAGGGCTCTGGACTCAAACACACCCATGTTTGTTCTTGCTGTGTGACCTTAAGTGAGTTGCTTGACCTCTCTGAGCCTCAGGTCTCTGACAAGGTGATTTGCAGTGGATGAGGGTGATACTACCTAGCTTACTGGGTCGCTGGAGAGAGTAATAAGATCACTTCTGTACTACGGATATCAATGGACCATAGGGCCAGTGCTCACGGTAATGGCATCGCTAAGCCATTCCTTGTGCTATGGTAATTATAACATTATTGTAATGCTGAATATTGATATGACTGAAATCTAACATCTATTGGCTGGGGTTCAGGGGCATGATGCCTCCTCCCACTTCTGTTCTACGATACTGAACCGGCTGTACAGAAGGTGTGGAGACCAGGGAAGAGGGAGTTGCGGACAACCCGGCATGTGGGTTCTCGGTGCTTCCAGCTCAGGGATGCCCAGGCCTGGCTGATGCCCACCGAGCCCTCCCCATCCCCAGATTCCTGTCGACCAGGTCCTCCGCCTACAGGGTGTCACGACCTGAGCTAAGGGCTTCATATAGTGTAGCCTCCCAACAGGCCTACAACGTGGGGTTTGGTTAACTCCACTCACAGGTGGAAACTTGGAGGCTTGGAAAGGCAGCTTAGCCTTCCCAGCAAGTGGCACAGCTCAGCATCCCAACTGGACACCCCGGCTCAGGGGAAGTTGCCCACCCAGGCCCCTGGGGTTCTGACCCCCAGCAAACCAGTCACCCAGAGAGGGTTTGGGGAAAGTTTGGTGGGAACCCCCGATTCAAGACAAGGGATGGGATGAGGACAGGTGGTGTGGGTGGCTGGGGCTTCAACCTTCCACTAAAGGAGCTGCAGCTCTAAATATAATAAGTGAGAGAAGGAGTTGAAATATAGACTGTAGACAAAGTCATGGAGTCCTCTGTGAGTGTGTATGCACATACGTGCACACACATGCACACACACACGTGCACATGCCCCTCTCCCGGGAAACTTGGCCCTGAAACAAAGATCAGCGAGCAAAACCACAGACACACACAAGCACGCTCAGCTCGCAGGAGAGCTCTGGGTCCACTGCACTCACCCTGGGCTTGCATAGAGTCAGTGCCCTCACGCCCATCACACACACACACACACACACACAGGCGCACAGGGGCACACAGTGGAAAGCAGTCAGGAGTAGATCTCGAGGCTGAGCAGGAGTGAGGTAAACAGGAATGGAGGAAGAGGGAGAGACAGTGAGTCCAGCCTGTCCCTCCTCCCCCCTCCCCAAATCCTGCCCGCTGAGCCCGTTCTGACCTGGGGAACCCACGAGCTGCCCTTGTGCCAGGTGAGAGCCTGGGGAGGTGGCTCAGGGAATGGGGTAGAAAGAACCAGGGTTTGGGGTTTGAATCCCACAGCCCTGACATTTGTGCTCTTAGGGGCTTGGAAAAATGACCTAACAGACCTGAGTCCTGGTTTCCTTACCCATGAGGCGGGGCAATGATGCTGTGCTCAAGGGTTTGCCGTGCCTGGTATACGAAAGTGCTAGATTTATGCTCTGAGAAGACAGCTAGCAGGGAGTTGCAGTGCAAATGCACCAGAATTGACACCCTGGTTTGGGCACTTGCTGGCGGGTCATTGGCTCTCCTGAATCTCAGTTGCCCCATCTGAGAAATGGGGCTAGTAAAGAATGCCTTCCTGCCCTTGCCCACTTGAAGAGACTGTGAGGGTGCTGTGACTCTGTGGAAAGGGGGCAGTGGTGTTGGGGGTCAGGGGTCAGACTGGCAGCTACTGTTGTCCCCGCCCCCTCTCCTCCCAGAGCAAGCCCCTTCCCCTGCTGACCAGGGCCCCATCAACTACTGTTCAGGGTCCAGAGGAAACACTTCTCAGGAGTGTGCATATTCAGAGCAGGGAGAGGGTCCCACAGCCCCCCAAAATGCCCATGCAGACCCACGTGGGCCCATGGAACAAAGAAGCCACAGTGAGAGAAGGTAAAAATGAAATTTGTAGCTTTAAAAGCTTTCCAGGGCTCACCACACTGGCACGCCCCAAGGGCCTTTCTCTAAAGACCAGGCATTAGGGGCTCTGAATGGACTTGCCAGAAGTTTCCCTACCTCGGTCTCCAAACCCCATCAGACTTAGTCATTCAGCTATAGAAACCCGGGGAGCAGCTGGTCCAGAGTGCAGCTATGCAGAGTCAGACAGACAAGGAGTCAGGCCCTGTGTGTGCTCTTACTGGCTGTATGAGCCACACAACAACCTAGTGTTCTTGAGTCTCGGTTTTCTCCTCTGTCAAATGGGTTAATTGACCCCCTGTAATTATTAAATGAGGCTGTCATGTGAATTCATAGCCATCACAGATGTAAAGTGCTGACATACAGCAGGTGCTCGATAAATGCTCACCATCATGATGAGACATGGCACAGACAGGAGCCAGCCTGTCTGGGTTGGAGCCCTAGCTCCACCACCGCCAGCCCTGTGAGCTTGGGCACGTTTTACAAACATCTCTGTGCCTTGGTTTCCTCATCTGAAAACAAGGAATCACAACAGCCCTGGAGACCATGTGACTAACACACTTGAAATGCTTGGGTCATACCGCGTGTTACTACTATTATGGATGGGAGGTGAGACTCAGGTCAGAGACCCGTGCTGTGTGCCTGCTGGGTGCCAGACAGCTCTCATACAGGACCCCCAACAGAGAACCCACTTCGCAGATGGGCCTGGGTGGCTCAGTCGGTTAAGTGTTCAACTCTTGGTTTCAGCTCAAGTCATGACCTCACGTTTTGTGAGAGTTCAAGCCCCACATCAGGCTCTGCGCTGACAGCACAGAGCCTGCTTGGGATTCTGTGTCTCCCTCTGTCTCTGCTCCTTTCCTGCCTTTGCATGTGCACCTGTGCAGTGTCTCTCTCTCTCTTTCTCCCCCACCCCTTAAATAAATAAACTTTTTAAAAAAAATGGGGGCACCTGAGTGGCTCAGTTGGTTAAGCATCCGACTTTGGCTCAGGTCATGATCTCGCTGTCCATGAGTTCGAGCCCCATGTCAGGCTCTGTGCTGACAGCTCAGAGCCTGGACCCTGCTTTGGATTCTGTGTGTCCCTCTCGCTCTGCACCTCCCCTGCTTGCATTCTGTCTCTCTCTTAAAAATAAATAAACATTTTTTAAAATTTTTAAATTTAAGGAAGGCCATTACACGTCCATATTAAGGAAGAAGAAACACAGCAGTTAAGTGACTTGACCAAGGTCATTGCTTTGCCATGGCAGGTCTGGAATTGAACCCATATGCATAGTCACTATGCTGCCCATGTAGTTCAGTCATGACTTCAGTGGTTTTAGCGCTGGGTTCCAGGAAGCCTTAGGGATCCCTGGGGGTGCCTCGGCCTGCTGAGTTTGAGGTGTGGGGTGAGGAGAGGAGGGGCCTTTAAGGACAGGCTGGGCTCCAGAGTTCTGGTTCAACCTGAGACACGACCAGGACCAAGATGGGGAGGGGGACAAGGAGCCTGAACGCATGGGAAGACAGATTGAGAGAAAGACACCAAATCTGCTCCTCTCCTCACACTTCTGACACCAAATGTGGGCTTTTCCCCACACCAACAACCAATTCTCCAACACTGGGCACCAACCAACCTGTAATTTGATTCCATTCTGAAGTTGACTACGGGTTAGTGTCAGACTCTACAGATCCCAGGGTTCGGTGCCACAAAGACACCCTCACTTCCTGGGTCCCCGGGCTACCTGCACTTCTGCCCAACTTGGCTACAAATTTGGGGGTTCCCAGAACCTACCCCTGAGCCTCAATAACTTGCTAGAAGAGCTCACAGAGCTGAGAAAAGAGCTTTACTTACATTTATCAGTTTGTTGTAAAGTGTGTTATAATGGATCCGTATTAACAACCAGATGAGGAGATACATAGGGTCCAGAAGGCTCCTGAGTGCAGGAGCTTCTGTCCCTGTGGAGCAGACACTACTCTCTCGTAACATGGATGCATTCATCAACTCAGAAGCTCTCTGAACCCCGTAGTTTAGGGTTGCTTATAGAGGTTTCATTATGAAGGCATGATCGATCATTAATCCGATCTCCAGCTCCTCTCCCCTCCCCAAAGGATGGAGAGGCACTGAAAGTTCCAGGCTGCTAGCCATAGTGACAAGCCCCCATCCTGAATCTGTTCTGGAGCCCACCCAGAGTCACTTCATGTGAACAAAAGATATTCCTATCACCCGGGGACCTCCAAGGGACTCAGGAGCTCTGTGTCAGGAGCTGGGAGCAGTTACCAAACATACATTTCTTATTATGTGACCAACAGCAAGGGAGACAGAGGTCTAGAAAGACAAGGCAACAGAAAGAGGGGATAGAGGAGAGACTGAGCAGGTGCCCCTGTGTTACAAGGAGAGATAGGGCAGAGAGACCAAGGGATAGGGAGACAGAAAGGGGGACAGGCAGACTCCCTAGTCATGACAAAATGCTTCAGACCCTTGCTTCCCCATCTGGGCCGGCTTTTACCCTCCCACACAGCCCCCCAGTATCTTGCCCAGTGGACCCACACCCCAACTGGCCCTCTCTCAGCCCAGCCCCTCAGGACAGGTGGGTCAGCCCAGGTGCTTAGGCCACTGAAGTTGCCAGCATCCTGCCCCCACCCCGCCATGCCAGCCTGAGTCTGGCATCTGTCTAGACCAGGCACGACCAGGTCAAGGGGACCTAAAAACTCCCACCAATGGATACAAGTGCTTGGGAGGGAGGGGCGGGGGACGATATGCCATGGTTAGGCATAGTACCACGGAACTTTGTCTCTGAGGCCTGGTTTGTCCACCTAATAGCTCTGTGACCTTGGGCAATTCATATCCCTGCTCTGACCTTCTGTTTTCCCACCCATAAAATGGGGATAATAATCATAATATAGTCCTTGTTTTATAGAGCTGTGGCTTTATTGTGAGGATTGAATGTATATAAAGTAACATAAGCACCTAACACCTTATACGTTCTCAACATTAATAGTGAAAAAACATGAAAGCTTACCTCTGGAGACAGGAGTGGCTGAAGGGACCTGGTTAGGGAGCCTGAATTTTCCTTAATTTACTGGGACCTAAATATGTCACAAAACCTCTCTGATGCTCAATCTTTTCATCTATGGAGTGGGGCTAAAACTCCTCACCCACCTACCTCACAGGAATAGGGAGAGTTTTTGATAAACTCTAACGTTCAGAGAGTAGTATAATGCAGCCAGGCCAATGGACCTGTGATTCTTCCTCCGGAAAAAATGCCCAGCTCCTTGGGCAGCCCAGGAACAACTCTGATTCCCCAGGGGTCTTCCCACCGGATAGCGACCCATCCTTATCTAACCGACGATTCCTTAGCCAGTGGCTGATCCTCAACGCCCCCAGCTGGTCGGAACAGGATGCCTTCAGTACTGTCTCCAGGAGCTGGTGTGACGGGTGGGGTGGCCAATGGGGCTCAAAAAAGCAAAACTGCTCTCTGGAAAGGCCTAGGACTTACCCACGGTTGGGGGAGGGGGCCACAGATGCAGTGAGCACCTCATGGGCCCAAGACCACCGATAACTGGTCATTACTAAAGGGTATGTACTGAATACCAGGCAGGTGTGCTAAATGCTTTCTTGTGCATTAACACTGCATGATCATTTCACCTCCTAATGATCCATGGGGTTAGCACTGTGAGTATAAGTTATAACCACCTATTTCATTTGAGGAAATAGACCCAGAGAGGCTGAGTAACTTACCCAAGGCCACACAGCTGGGAAGGGCCAGAGCCAGTTTTGCCGCCCAGATCTGGCTGTCTCCTGAGTCCTGCCATGTCCTGTGCAACCCAGGCTTATCTCAGAGGTGACACAGGCATGCCCTGGGAGCACAGGGCCGTCGTGCTGTCCAGAACTGGTCTCACACGGGGATAGGAGGCAGCTGACACCATGGAAGGGCATCAGGACACTTAGTGCCACTTTGCTCTTTTGGCTGCTCTGCTATCTACTGCCAGGCCCTTGCCCTCTGGGCCTCAGTTATCTCATCTGTAAAATGAGGTTGTCCCACATACCCAGAGGCCCTTCCTGCCTGATTCATTCTGACACCTCCATCTCCATCGAATTAGTAATCCCGTTTATGATGTGACTTCAGAGCAGTCTAGGGCATCTTAACATGGGGTCCCTGGACCTCTTGGAGCTCCAGGAACTGCCTGGAATTATGAACGAAATTGTATATGAGTGTTTGCCTGCCCAGTGTGCATTTTTCCAGGGAAAGTGGCCCATATTATTAGCAGATTCTAATACCAAAAGTCTAAGAGCAATGGATTTTTCTAAACTTTCCTCGATCTAACCTCGATCTAAATTTTAAGGGGAATGGGTCGAGAGGGCTGAACCCCTTACCGTGTAAAATTCTTCCCTTCACTGTGTTTAAAGTCCCCTCAGACTTCCCACAGCTGCACCTGCTCTTGTGCCTCAGGCTTCCACCCTCGGGCCACACTGACCCATGGAGACCCCAGCCCCCAGTGCTTCGGATTAGCCCCTGCCTCTACGCTGAAGTTCCTATCTGCTGTCTTGTTATTCAGTCCTCACCCCCCATGTCCGTTCCCTGGAACAGCGGCGCCACGACTGGCGGGTCTTTCCTGAGGTAGGTGCAGTGACCAGGATGGCCAGTAGGGGTCGCAGGATGGACAACCCTGTGGAGCATCCGACAGAATCCCACCACTCCGCTGGCCCCCTTAGCAGCCTGGGGGAGGGGGGGCGCGGGCAGGAAAGTGTGGCAGCAGTCAGGAGGCTAGTGTTCTGAGTCTGGATCATCCCCTTGGTAGGCCTCCGTTTTTCCATCTGTAAAGTGGAGGGAATTGACCTAGAACCCCAGATGGTTGCTAAGCAACCTTCCCGCTGGGACATCCTCTGGACCATTCTGATTGATGCTGGAGGGAGAGAGCTGTCTTGAACTCCCTTTAGCAGAAGCACTTGACCCAGCATCCTTAGGAAATGAAATAAAATGATTCCAGGGCCCTTTCTCAGGCTTGACTGAGCAAACAGAGGCCATTGTCTTACAGCTTAAGGAGAAGCCTTACCTCTGGGACAAAGGAAGGTTCTAAATAGGGCTGCCCCAAGAGCTGCCTGGGGTGGTGAGGGAAATGGGGACTGCACTGGTGGCCTCCCAGGGTGGGCTGGGGCCTTGAGATGAGGGTTTATGCAGCCTGGGTGATGAGTGGTGGCCTCCTTGGGTACAGCTTCTGCCCATGTCTGGAGAAGGCCAGGCAGGCCCCATTGGAAATGGAGAAAGCTGTCCTTAGCAGCTTCAGCCTGGACCATCCCCCCCACTCAGCTTCCAGCTTGCCTGTCCCCATTCTTCTGAACCCTCCCTCTCCCTCAGCTCCAAATTCTGGGCCCAGAAACAGCAGGGTGAAGACCCAGGGATGAGGGAAGGCCCTGCAAGGATGCATGGGGGTGGGGCATGCCCAACCATCCATCCCTGGACCCCCTCCAGGGGGCCCATGAGGACCAAGCCCTCTTTGGTACACAAAGACCTTCTCCCTCTCCCACCCCCCAATGGTTAAAGAACGAGACACAGGCGTGACAACGATACAGAACATTCTCTACAAAAGTTATAATGAGCCTGTGGGAGGGGTACTTTGTGTGGCAGTGGGAATCCCAGAGCCTGCCCCACCCCGGGAGCTGGGAGAACAGGGAGGAGGCTGAGGCAGGACACAGACAGGGAACAGAAGAAAAAGGGCAGCACCTGGGGCTCTGAGAAAGTCGAGTCGGCACTTGGGGGCGGCCCCAGGCCCAGATGACAGGGCAAAGGACTGGCATGGGCTCAGGGTGGCAGCGACAGGCCACCAAGCCCTCTTTGTGGGAACGGAAACCGCTCCCCCGTCCCCCTCCCCCAGCACAGACACAGATGCAGAGGGAGGCCTGTGGCATTCTTTGGGTATCCCCTCATCTCCTGACCTAGCCAAGGGGGCCCAGGAAAGAGATGGGAGCTGCAGTGGTGCTCCCGGTGGGAGCGGGAGGGTCAGGGATGCGGGTCCGGGGCTGGCCTCCTCCCTGGTCTCACTGCCATCACAGAGCAGGGACACATACTGATCTCCTGCTGACCTACCTACACAGAACCTCGCAGCTGCCCAGCCACCTCCAGACCCGGAGGGAAAGCCACCAGCCAGCCCCCAGCACAGACACACATGCACAGGGCCCTGGGGACCTGGAGACAGTCAGCAGCTTAGATTATCCACATCCCCAGTCTCTTCCATGTCCCAGGACTCGCCCAAACTAGGCTAGACACCCAGCTGAGGCTGTTGGCAGATGCCTTTCTCCAGCCCAGGACACGCCCACCAGGCCTCGGGGCCATAATACTGCAGATTATTGCTCTAGCACCTTGCATCTATTGGCCTGACCCTCTGGGGTCCCTGGAGGGGGACCAGGCTGGAGGCCTGAGCGTGAGGAGGGCAGAGTCAGGCCAGGCCCCACCACCAGGTGAGCTGGTAAGGGTGCCAGTCACCCCCACTTCATGCCAGCCTGGCGCTCCAACTCCCGGACATGGCCAATAGGTGAAGGAGAAGGGGGCTGGCTTGGGGCAGGAGTGGGGACCAAAGTCAGGGCATTTGGCTGAAGAGTCTAGCCAGGAACCTCCTCTCTGCGGCATGGGGGGGAGGGGAGGGAGCCAGCCCAAACTCTTCCCTTCACAAAAATGTAAGAAGTGAGCAAGTCTCCAGCCTGAGCACAGCAGGACCCTCAGAGGAGGGGTGGGGAGAGACAGTGGCCCCTGGGACAGGCCATGTCCCCTCCACACACACTCCCATCCAGCTCTAATGGGTATGTCGTCTATCCCCTGGGACCCCAGGGGTCCCCTCCCCTTCCTCTGGAGCTGGCCTTCCAGGAATCCACATGTCCTTTAGGGCCATTCAGATGGGAGTGGCTCAAGGGCTCCTGGACCCCTTGCTGGTACCTCCAGGCTACACCTCCGTTGTGGAGTGTGGACAGGCTTTCAAGGGAGATGACCCACACGGTCTTTGCTCCTGGGGAGGGGCCGGGGGGGGCTTCAGGGCTGGCGACCGTGAGGACCTCATGGCCTCACGGTGGGTTGTGGCAACTCGCAATTCATTTGGTCTGGAGAGAGGAGCCCCCTGTTACCTGGAGAGAAAGACACAGAAACAGACTTCAGGTGAGGGCTTTCAAGACATCATTTTAAACCAAGACCAGCCATTTGGATGACTGACCCTCTCCTGGCAGGCCAACGGTCAGGGATGGGGACATTGGCCTAGGGGTTTCCTCCCCATCCCCGGAACTCTAAACCAGACTGCCTCCCCACACCCACCCCTGCCCAGCCATGCAGGGTAAAAGCCATAGACACCAAAAGGGGGCAGCAGCATTTGCTGGGCTTGTGGGATGCCCTGAGAAAGGGATCAGGGCAGGGACGGCCACCCCACCAGTGCGGTAGCAGACTTGAGCTCTCCCTGACAGCTTTTGAACGTGACAACTCTCCTTCCATGGGAGTCACCTAGTCCCCAGGCTCTAGAGCCACACAGACCAGGGATCAAGCAGCAGCAGGCCCTTGGGGTGAGCCGCTCAAACCCTCTGAGCCTCCCCTTGCTCCCCTGGAAAATGGGGATGATACAGCCCCTGCACCCAGGAGCTGGGGAAGACTCAATTAAGGGACACATGCAGCGGTATCTCCAGCACCCAGTAGATGGGAGGGCTCAAAACATCCGGGCTCTGATTACTATGACTACTGGATCTCAACTGTCCTAAGACACCCATTTGGGGGCATTTTGATTATCTCCAAAGTCAAGGTGCATTTTACATTAGCTGTGATAAGAAGGCTTCCTCCCTTGTCATGAAACTGGCAGCTTCATTTTCAGAATTGGGGGTAAACAAATTCAGTGGGACCTCTTGTAATGGATGGGGACTTAGATTTTATGAAATACGGTATTGACCCCCTCCCCCACCCCCTGCCTCCACATTCCCGAAAAGGCAGATACCACCCGCAAGGCCTTCTGACCCCTTTTCCCATCCCCCAAAGCCCAGGACACTCACAACTCTGTGTCCTCCAGAGCAGGCGGGCGTTCCAGCGCCTGCCTCCTCCTCCTCACGGCCCCCAGAATCTTCTTGCGGGGCCCCAGGGGGACGCTGATGCTGCGGAGGTCAAGGTCGGAGCACAGCATCAGCGCTTCGAGGTCAATCTTCTCCTGCCGCAGGAGGGAGGCGAAGTCGTCCATGTGCAGAGAGGCCAGGAAGGTGTCCAGCGGGCTCGTCTCGGGCTCCAGGTCCTCATCCAGGCCCAGGTCCAGCTCGTCCCAGGGCAGCTCCTCCCCGCAGCTGCGGTCCTGCAGGCTGTTGGCACTGCCCAGGCTGTCGTCGTCCAGGCTGGGGGAGCTCTGCAGCCGGCCTCGCGGCGCGCCCCCGCCGTCCAGCGCCGCGTCCTCGCGGCCCAGCCCGTGCAGCCCGCTGGTCAGGTAGTTCCGGCGGAACACCATGGTGCCCAGGCCGGGCCGCGTAAACAGGGAGTCGTGGCCTGAGTCGGTGCTGACCTCCGAGTGGGCAGGCTCGGCCGCCAGCGTGGCACGGGAGACGCTGTCCTCGTCCGAGAGGAACATGTCCCGGAGCGGGGAGCGGCCCCACTCCTTGGGGTTGGCGTAGGTGCCCTGGCGCACGAACATCACGTCGCTGCCCAGCTGCAGGCCCGAGAGCGAGCGCACGCTCTTGCGGCCGTCCTCGGAGATCTTGAAGGTGCCCTCGCCGCCCTGCTTGCGCCGCTCCAGCTTCCGCTGGATCTTGGCCTTGCCCCTGGCCGTGCCGTGCAGCGTGGCCTGCGAGTAGGGCGGGTGGCTGCCCAGCGCCAGGTGCTGCAGCCGGCGGCTCAGGGTGCTGGACGTGAGGCTGGAGAAGCTGAGCGTGTCCGACCGCTCGGCCAGCTCGCGCCGGTAGCGCCGCTCCATGCGCTCGTGGTGCTTGCGCTGCATCTTGGCGCACTCGCGGATGCGCCGCTCCGCCTCGCGGAAGGCCTTGTCCTTCAGCTTGCCCACCAGCTTGGGGTTGAGGCTGCTCTGCTTGGCCGCGATGGAGTCCAGGTAGCGCACGCACTCCATGTGGCCCTTCATGGCGGCCATGTCCAGCGGCGTGTGGTAGTCGTTGTCCAGGCACCAGATGTTGGCCCCGAAGGACACCAGGAAGGAGAGGCAGTGCAGGTGGCCATTGGAAGCCGCCAGGTGCAGGGGCGTGTTGCCCCAGATGTCGCACTTGTCTGGGTCACCCCTGCAGGGAGGACACGCGAGGAAGGGTGATGAACCAACACCATTTGGGGCGGGCAGGCGGCACTGGCTGCAGGTGTAGGGAGCTCCCGGCCCGTGTGGGCCGCCCCACGGGCACACCGGCGGGACCCGAGGGCCCGAGATGTCTCCTCTGACTCGGGAGACACCAGGCAGACCTAGACAGAGCCCGGGGGGCGGGGGGAGTGGCCCCAGACTCGCAAGGGGCGGGGCGACCGAAAAGGCGGGGCCGGGGCGGGGCCTTCCCCAAGAGAACTGATGGCTGGGAATCTCAGGGGATAAATATTTGATGCCCAGAGAGACAGGAGTGAATTATTCATGGAGCCCAGTGGGGAGCTGGCCCAGAGAGGTGGTGGGCCAGGGCGAGTCTGGGTCTCTAGGCAGGCGTGGTGGTGAGTGTGGCTGCGGGTGCAGGGTGCCCACAAAAGAGGAGGAGAGGGTGATGGGTGCCGAGCCTGAGCCCTGGGTGAGTGTGTGTGAGAGTGTGTGCCTGGGCGTCGGCGGGCACGGCCACGTCTGCAGGGAGCAGGGCCAGGCCTGGCAAGGCTGCGTGTGAGAGCAGGTGTCGGGTCTTGGCCTGGGCTGGGAGGGGAGTGTGGGGGCAGCCAGGTCGGAAGGGGAGGAGGAGGTGAGTCTGCAACCTGGGCCCAGCAGCCCTCCCTTCCCGGGGCTGCCCCGTCTTTGGGAGCCCTGTCAGGCAGGCTGGCTTGAGCCTGCCCAGGGGACCCACCCAGCACCCTCCAATCCCCTCCGCCACCAGACCGTGCCCCCTTGGGCATGCTCCGGCTGGCTTCTCCAAGCGCTCCCCTCCGGCAGGGGCCTAGCTCACACTAATGAGGCCACGAGGCCACCCCGCAAGGCTGGAGGAAGAATCACCCCCTTGTCTCAACAGTTCCCCCCACACACACAACCCTCTCCACGCTTCTCCCACTGGTGCCAAGTCCTGCAGGACAATGTGGCAAGGAGCTGCTTGGCATCTGGCCCATGCCCCATCCAACACCAACCCTTGCTTTCCGTAGGAGTTGGGGGACTTGGTGCACCGGGAAGCCACCGTTTTCCCCTCCTCCCATGGACCTCTCTGATGGGAGGAGCAGGACGGCAGGATCGCTGTGTGCTCTCTTGGTGTGGGAAGGCGCCGGCCTTGGCTTCTTGGAACGCGGCTTAGCTGCCTGGTGTCAGGGGCTGCTCCCACCTGCTGCCCGCCTGAGGAGCGGGGCCTCGGAGGGAGGGCAAGGGGGCTCCCCAGCCACCACACCCCACGCACCACATGTTCAGGCCACAGGCCAGCATCGGGCACCAGGGCCAGCTGGGCCCCTTTTGTCTCCACCGTGATTTCCCAGGGCCTGAGATGCTCATAGTAACCCTCCTGGGGCACGTCTTCCACTCCTTTTCCCTGGCCAGGCTGCCCAGGTGTCCAGTTCAACCAGGTGACCTCTCCGTAGAAAACCGTGGAAGCTGGAGAAGTTGTCCACAGTGTCATTCAGCCCCGGGAGCCCACGTCAGCAGCCCTGGACCCCGAATTCCTTAATCGCTACCTTCAAACCACTTCCCTGGCTCTGACACCTGGACTCTATGCCCACTCTTCCCCCCAAACAACTCCTAAGCGGGGGAGAGGGAGGCCATCGTGGGGGAGGGGTACAGAGGGAGTTAATGAGGTGGCTGTGCGGAGTGACATTTGGTGCTGTGGACAGTGCCCATAAATCCCGAGAATGAGCTGGGAGAGAGCTGTGTGAGCCCTGGCCTGCAGGGAGGTACAGCACCGGCTGGGGGGGGGCGGGTGCCCTTTGGACCCCAGGCCCTCCCGAGTAAGGAGCCTGTCCTGCCACCACTTCTGCCCCTTCTCTCCCATCCCCACTCTCGCTTCCAGGTGTGACCCAACCCAGGAAATCTCTCCCACCTTCCCCTCACTCTGCAACCCCTCCCGCAATCGTGGGCCCCCAAATCCCAGTCGCTCCCCTCCTAGCCCCACATCCAGGTCACCAGGGTCACATGCCTCAAGTTGTGCCCCCTCCCACCACCGCGAGGCTCCAAGCTTCCACCTTAGCGTCAGTAGAGAAGAGGGTGGCTCAGAGGAGTGGGGGGAAGGTACCTTGGAGTCTTGGGGACTGCGTCTCAGGGTCTGGGAAGGGGCCCAGGACTCTCTTCTCCCTCCACCACCCCCTCCACCCCCGGGCTTAGGCAGGGCCCGAGTGGGCACTCACCCTCGGCTCACGATGAGACGCAGCGACTCCAGGTTGCCATGGTAGGCAGCCCAGAGGGTGGGAGTCATGCCATCCTCGTCGGGGGCGTTCAGCTCCTTCCTGGTGGCCTCTTTGAGGAGCTCCAGGTAGCCGTCCCGGGCCGCCCGGTGGTACTGGTCGTTCATGGCGCCTGACTTGGACGGGGAGGGCAGGGGGCACCAGGAAATGCCCCCCGCGGGGGAGGGCGGAGGGGTTAGGGCTGAGGCATGGGGTTGGGGGAGGGGGCCGGGCAGGGGCCGGGCCGCCAGCCCCCGCTGCCGCAGACGCAGGTTGCGGAGCGCCGGGAGCCGCCGCTACTCCGACATCTGAGCCGCTCGCCCCGGGAGGGAGGGGGGAGAAGGATCTCCCGCCGCCTGGGGAGCCGCCCCCGGGCGGCCCCTGGGTCCTAAACACCCTGCTCCCGAGCGCGCAGGAGTGACCCACGCGAGGCCCTGCCCTGTTCCAAAAGTGGTCACCTCAGCACCCCGTCCCATGAGGCCTAGTCTGCGGACGGTCCGGAGTCTGTCGTCACGGGAGCCCCCGCTCTGCGGCTCCCGATGTCTCCACCCGTCAAAGGGACGGGCCAAGGGCTGGGGAGGGGTGTCCGAGGGCAGTCTGGATCGCTAGGACAGTGGGCCTAGGAGGGGTCTGAGGACTGACCCCCAGACGGCGAGAAGCACCCTGCGTCCCGGCTGCCACCACCGCCACTGCCCCCCCCCCCTTACCGCGGGGTCGGGGAGCCGCGCTCCAGCAGGGGGCGCTGGAAGACTGGACGCGGACTCCGCGCGTCTCTGGCGAACTTGATACCCAAACCCGGCTGGCGGCTTCCAGCCGAGCAGAAGACTCCGGGGAGGGATAGAGGAAGTAGGAACTTCGACCACTGTGAGGGTGTCAGGGAAAGGGGCACTGGGGTCCCGATCTTGGGGCAGCAGCAGAGGGGCGCGAAGGTATAGGGTGCGCCGGGGCTGGGAGGGCGTCCGGGTGCCTGTGAGCCCTCGGGGCGTGTATCGAGCATCATCAGTGCTCGGGGCTCTGGGCGGCCGGGGTCGCGGAGCCCGAGGGCGCGGTGGGCGCCCGGGGCGGGGTGCCCTCTGGGTGTCGCAGTGCGGGGCTGCGCCCGAGCCATGCCGCTCCGAGGTGACGGGACGGCGGGGGCGGGGGAGGGGGGCGCCTCTTAACGGGTAAATATAAATCTTACCTTATCTGGCTCCCGCGCGCTCTTCCCTAAATTCAGCTCGGAGAAAAGATGGATCATGTGAGTGGGGCTGAGAGATTTATGGAGCTGAGCTCCCGCGGCTGTAAATCACCCTGCCCTCCCCGGTATAAAGCGCCCGTCCAGCCCACTGTGGGAAAGAGGAGACGCTCGTCACCCCCTGACCCCCAGCTCAGCGCGGGCTCCCGGCCCAGCCAGGTGGGTGCCCGGACCAGACGGAAAACGGATTGGGGAGTGGGGAGTGGGGACTTAGGACGGGGTCCGACGGGGCTGCCCGCCGCCGCCTTTCTTTCCCTCTGCCCTCGAGCCAGAGACCCGAAGGGTCGCAGTGCCCCCGGGGTTGACCCGGGGTCCTGTTCGCTCCTCCTCCACAGTGACCCCCTCCAACCTCGTCCAGTCGCCCCTGCCATGTCCGAGGAGCTGGCCCAGGGACCCAAGGAGAGCCCGCTGGCGCCGAGGGCAGGCTCCCGCGAGGTGTGGAAGAAGGGCGGCCGCCTGCTGTCGGTGCTGCTGGCCGTGAACGTGCTGCTCCTTGCCTGCACGCTCATCAGCGGCGGCGCCTTCAACAAGGTAGCGGTGTACGACACGGACGTGTTCGCGCTGCTCACCACCATGATGCTGCTCGCCTCCCTCTGGACCCTCTTCTACCTCCTCCGGACCGTGCGCTGTCCCAACGCCGTCCCCTACCGGGACGCGCACGCCGGCCCCATCTGGCTTCGAGGTGCCAGGGGAGGTGGTGGGGGGAGGAAGTGGGAGGCAGGCGGGGAGCCAGAGGCTGGGACTCTCAGAGGAACTGTGGAGTCCGCGTCAAGGTAGGGGGCTGAGAAGTCCCTCCCCTCCGTCCCCCACACACGCACACACCCGGGGACTAGATGTGGCTGAGAATACCATGGGCTGCGGTTGTGAGAGAAGAGGAAGAGAAAGAATCTTGGAAGAAGAGTGAAGTGAGGGGTGGGAGGGGATTTCTCCACCCTTTCTAAAGATTGAAAGAGGGTGGTCATGGAAGAGCCTTTGCCACCCATTCATCTTTCCATCCATCCATTTATCCATCCATCCATCCGTCCCTCCATCGTCCAACCATCCACCCATCCAGCCAGCCATCTATCCATCCCCTCACCCACCCCATTCATCTGTCCCTTGATCCTCCCACCTGCCCCACTCATTCATCCATCCACCCAACCATCCAACCCACCACCCATCTAGCCATCCATCGTCAGATCTATAAACCGTTGCCTCTGACCCATCCCCCACCCCTCACTCCCAGGCGGGCTGGTGCTGTTTGGGATCTGCACTCTCGTCATGGATGTCTTCAAGACTGGCTACTACTCCAGTTTCTTTGAGTGCCAGTCAGCCATCAAGATCCTGCACCCTCTCACCCAGGCCGTGTTTGTCATCGTCCAGGTGGGTGGGAAGAGTGTTCCTGAGTGTGGTGGAAGGAGCCAGCATCTGGCATGAGGTCAGGAGATCTCCACTCCTCTTCGACCCTGAGCAATCAAATAAGGTGGGGATAGGACTGTAGTGTGTATGATATGAGTCCATAAATCCGGAAGCACTCAGTAAAGAAGTAATATCCAAATGTGAGCTCCTACTTAGGGGTCTTGTGATTTCATTTCAACCTAAGCAGTGACAATATCAACATCTAGGATGTCTGGGTTGTGGCAGCTGCCATGTCTCCTAGAACCTGGCTTGCCCTCCCTGGGTGCCGGTAGAGGGCATCATTCTCAGCCCAGGATCCCGCTGTGGGCATGGCCTGTTTGGCCTCAGCTACTGCCCATATGTTCTTTATTTGTTCAGGAAATAGGGTTCAAACAAGTTCAAGTATATATATTTTTTTATTTGTTGCATAAATAACACTGAAAGGTCTCATGATTGAGCTGAGGCAGGACTGGTCTTACATGGGACCGGATCAGGTAGATCTCAGCCCTGTATCATGACCAGAATGACCACATGTAGGGTTCCATCTCCTGAAACATCACCCCTGCTGTGCAGATTTCCACAGTTCAACGTACTTATGACTTTGGTACTTATATAGTTTTACTCTTTTACATTTTATGGGTTTGAAGGGTACTTGGGTAAAATGAAATTGCAGATACCCCCACATCAACAAATACCATGACAAGGATTTATTGGCAACCAGGTGAGAGCAAGCATTTCAAGGAAACAAAGGACGGAGGTGGGGCAGGGGATGTTGACCCCCAAAATGCCAAGAGTTTACAGGTAACGGTTTGCAGACTCTGAAAGAACACGAAAACTATTTTATATAAACTGTTCCATAGAAAGAAAGAAAGCTCCCAACTCCTTTTGTAAAAACTTGGTAAGCTAGTATGGGTGGTTCTTGAGGTAGAGAGAACATTCTGCTGGGTTTGGACATGGGAACTCCAGAGTTTAGCCCATCTGCAGAGTGAGTGACCTCTCCCCCCCCCCTGCCGCTCTCTCTCAACAGACTTACTTTCTCTGGGTCTCCGCTAAGGACTGTATTCACGTCCACCTGGATCTGACCCGGTGAGTCCCTGCTCCACAGCTCAATGCCCATCTGGCATGAGAGATGAGGGCTTTCCAACCTGGGGCATGGGGTCCACTTTCTGCCGCCTGGGTGTGGTTTCAACCAAGGCCCCTTTGCTTCACCAGCAAGATTTCCACCATTTTGTCCTGTGCTGTGTGTGCTGTGTATATGTGTGTGCCTGTGTGTTTTGGTGGGATGGGTTGTGTGGTAACTTATATGTGCTTTCCTCTAGAAGAGGGAGCAGCAGTGGCCTGAGCCTCTGAACCCCTTCCCCGCCCCATGCCCTCTCTTGGGTAGCATCCTGGCCAGACTTAGAGTGCCTTCCAAACTCAACTTCTCTGTTCACACAGGGGCCTGACCGCTTTCTTGCTTCCCGGCATCATCTCCTAGTCTAGCTCCCCAGTTCTCCATCTGCCCCAGGGACCCACGATGGGCCAGACTCCCACTGGCCTCTTTGCTCCCCCTCTCCAAACAGGTGTGGTCTCATGTTCACCCTCACCACCAACCTGGCCATCTGGATGGCGGCCGTGGTGGACGAGTCCGTGCACCAGACTCACTCCTATGACAGTTCCCACAGCAACACCAGCCACCACCGCTTCGTTCCTGACCGTGAGTGTTCACTCCAGATTAACCCTGGTCTGGGACTTCTAGGCCTTGGGTTGGATGCTTGTGCACCAGGACAGTCAGTCTCCCTTGCCCTCCCAAGGGAGGAGAGCCTCCCCTCCTCCAGGCTCCATACAGGCGCAGGTGACACCTGAGGGAGGGTGTCAGGGGGCATCTTCTCATTCTGGAGGATGCGGTCTTGGCCCCATGGTTCAGGTCTCCATTCCACCAAAGACGTGGGCTCCAGAATGAAAAGGCAAGGGTGATCAAAGTGGAGAGAAGGGAAGGGAGGCAGAGTTGGCTTGATGGCAGAAGCATGGGCTAGAGCCTGTCAAGAAGAAGCTAGAAAGAATAATCACAACGACAATAGTGACATTTTACTGACTCTGTATGTCAGGTGCTGTGCTAAGTGTCCTAGACACTTGGTCTTACTTAACCCTCACAACTTCCCAGTGAGATGGGCACTATTATTATTCCCATTTTACAGATACAGAAAGTAAGGCATAGAAGGTTAAATAGTTTACTCAAGGTCACAGAGCTTGAAATTGGAGAACTAGTGTTGAGATCCATCTTTGCTTTGAACCAATATGCTATACTGAGGAAAAATAGGGTCCATAGGCCCCCTGGTCCTAGTTCTCTCGACTTCTGCAGGGTCTCCCACCAACCAGGACCAGACTAGATGACTAGGTCCAACTGGACTTTGCCTGAACACACACACGCACACAGATGCGCACGCGTGCACACACACACACACACACACACACAGGATGGAAGGGTCCAGGAACGGAAAGCATAGAGGAGAGCCCAGCCCAGCAGGACTGATAAAGGGCCACCTTGCACATACAGAGAGTTCCTGAGGATGGTTTAAAACAACCCGAAGAGGTGGCCAACTTAACATACTGGGGCCCCAGGGGTGCAGAGAGGCGCATTAGAAAGGCATCTACCCAGGGGTTGGGAGGTAGGTCAATAGCTCTGCCCTCACAAGCCACACTTTACTTATGTGAGCCTCAGTTTCTGCACCTGCAAACCCAGCGGGCATAGTTCTGGGGATTGAAAGAGATGTTTGCCAAGATCCAAGGCATTCTATAAAGTGCACTCTGGACACTGCAAGGTTCTTATAGATGGGCTGCAAACCAAAATGAGGGGAGGTCACAGGAGACTCCCGGGCAAAGCAGCTCACATTCTGGGCTGAGTCGGATGTTGGGGAGAGCTGCAAGGAAGCTTGAACTTTCGGGGTTCCCAGGAGGGCCACCATCTCTCAGGACCAGAATTCTCCTATGCTGGGGAGCCAGGGGTGATTACTAGCTGGGAAGGATTGGAAATGTTTGCCTAAAGGACACAGGGCAGTTCTGCAGTACAGATGTGTGTTCATCGAGCGCCAACTATTATTGTTTACTGACATCTCTGGCACATAGTAGGCGCTCAATAAATACCTGGTACAATGAATGAACATGCCAGGCCCAGTGCAGGTGTTTGGGATAAGGTAGTGAACATGTCCAACTGTGATTCCACCCTAACAAAAGTCACAGTCTAAAGGCGAGGCTCTTCAGGTGGGGTGCCTCCAGGAAGGCGGGAGGGCAGTCCAGCTCTGTGCCCCTCTCTCCACAGCGGAGCGTGCAGGCAGCTCGGTGGGAGGAGACTGTCCGTGCAACACAGCCATCTGCCAGATCTTCCAGCAGGGTTATTTCTACCTGTATCCCTTTAACATTGAGTACAGCCTCTTTGCTTCCACCATGCTGTATGTCATGTGGAAGAATGTGGGCAGGCTGCTGGCCTCCTCCACCCATGGCCACGGCCACACCCCGTCCCGGGTCAGCCTCTTCCGGGAGACCTTTTTCGCTGGCCCAATCCTGGGCCTGATGCTCTTTGTGGTGGGGCTGGCCGTCTTCATCATCTACGAGGTCCAAGTGAGTGGGGAGGGGGGCCGCACCCAGCAGGCCCTGGTCATCTATTACAGCTTCAACATCATCTGTCTGGGCCTCATGACCTTGGTCAGCCTGAGTGGCTCAGTCATCTACCGTTTTGATCGCCGGGCCATGGATCACCATAAGAACCCCACTCGAACCCTGGACGTGGCGCTGTTGATGGGTGCCGCCCTGGGTCAATACGCTATTTCCTACTACTCTATTGTAGCTGTGGTGGTGGGCGCACCCAGGGACCTACTCGGGGGGCTCAACCTAGCCCATGCTCTGCTCATGATTGCCCAGCACACCTTCCAGAATGTGTTCATCATCGAGAGCCTCCACCGGGGACCACCCGGGGTTGAGCCTCGTGATACCACCCCCAAGGAGCCCTGCCATGGCCTGACCTTTGCCAACCTGGATGCCCTCCACACCTTGCCTGCCTGCCCATCCACCCCCAGGCTGGTTGGTCCCAGCCCAGAGGGCGCTCAGGAAGCAGTGGCCGTCATCTTGGCCCCCAGGGGACACTGGAGACGCCGGTGCCTGAAAGACATTTCTCTGTTTCTCCTGCTTTGCAATGTCATCGTGAGTAACTGAGGGTCGGGGTTGGGTGGAGAGATGGGGATGGGCTGGGGGGAAGAGAAAGCCAAGGAAGGATGTTCTTCCAAGTTTATTCACTAGGCCTTCTCTGTCTTGCCCCCAGCCCACTCAAAAACACTAAAGCTCTGTAGGAGAAAAAGAGGTTCAGAGAGGGTCAGATGCAGCCCCCAGGCAAACAGCATCTCAGGGCAGAGAGGGAAAATGAAATCCCAGCCTTCTGGTGTCTAGGCTGCAGATGGAACTGAAAGGGCCCCGGGAAATGCTGGCATGGGGGCTGGGTGGAGGCGAGAGGGAGCTGTGATGTGGAGTGGGGGTGCCCTCACCCCTAGGTAGAAGGTGTGACTTCTCCTGGGAACTTGTGACCAGCCTGTTTCTCAGGATAATTGGAGCAGCATCAGGAAGTAGCAGAGACCAGCATAAGTGCGAGCAGTCTCAGCAGAGCGCAGCTGCGGGCTGGCCTGGAAGGGGGGGTGTTCACAACAGCGCCCCCTCCCTGCTAATTCAGCAAAACCCCTTACTAAGAGAAACTCCTGTGTTAGCAACAGACTCCACTCCAGGGCAAAAACACTCTCCATGAAGGCACACCCCGATCAGGAAGTACCCCTCGTGTGGCTATAACCTAATAGAGAAATACTCCAGTATGGATCTAATCCCCAGGAAGGAAAGTTCTCATATGTAAACATGTACGCGTGTGAGCACATCCCACATAAAGAACACGTCTTCTGAAGCTTCATTCGATATAAAAATGGCCCTCTCAGCTGCAACCTCCAACAGAATAAGATCCCTAATATACAAACACCCCTAATGTGGGTCTATCCCGATGTTGGGCACATCTCCAGAGTGATTCCACACCAGTGCACGCTATGGAAAATATACCAACAGGCCTGCCTTGGGTGCATTCTTAGTGTGTCCCCACTGTGAATACTTCCCAACCAGCAGATAATCTGTTAAAGAAAAAAAAAGAAGAAGAAGAAGAAGAAGGAAAAGAGTGATCACCAATCTTTGACCCTCCAGTAAAAGCAATAAGGCTCAAAACCTCCTTATATCTTGGGCCAACCTGGAAGCCCGCCCCCAGCCCGGCCCCGCCCTCACCTTCTGTCCCCAGGTCCCAACTGCAGGCTGAGAACCACCTTCTGGGAGGCTGTTTTTCTCCAGGTATCTGTTCCTGGGTCAACTCTAGGAACATCGTCTCCAACCCCTTCATTTCGCATGACCCAAAGAGGCTCAGAAAGGGGCTGTGTGTGTCCAAGGGCACAGTGAACTGGGGTTGAAGAGGGTGGGGCTGGCCCAGAAGCCGTCATTCTTTGCCTCATACCCCACACCCCAACCGTCTGAGCTCCAGCCAGAAAGGAAGCATGATTCCAGCTTTCACATCCTCCCAGACCTGGGAAAGGGGTGGAGCTGGAGAACAGAGATCATGGAGGGTGGTGGGGGGTACACTTCTGGGTGGATCCTGACATACCCCCTCCCCCGCCCTGAGCCTGTCTGGCTCCACCAACACCGGGCATACATCTCTCCAGGGCAGAGCTGCTGATTTAGCCATTTGTACCAAATTCTCACATCATCTATTTTCCCCACCTCCGCATCTCACAAATGAGCCATAATAACAGGGTAGATGTGATCACAGGGGGAGCCCCAGCCTGGGGGTGAGCAAATTCAGTTGGCTGCATTTCCTGAGCTGCTTAAGTGAGTGCCAGGTCCTACCCAAGACGCCAAAGGTCCCCACTCACCAACACCCAGCCCTTGCCGTCCAACAAACTGGAGGGCTGGGACCCCCATCTTGCCACACCCCTGCCCCAGCAAAGCCCACAGAAATGACCCTCAAGGCCAGCCGGGCCAGGTCCTGATGCGCCCCTCTCTCTGCACAGCTGTGGATCATGCCTGCTTTCGGAGCCCGTCCTCACTTCAGCAACACTGTGGAAGTGGACTTCTATGGCTACTCGCTCTGGGCAGCCATCGTCAACATCTGCCTGCCTTTCGGCATCTTCTACCGTATGCACGCTGTCTCCAGCCTGCTGGAGGTCTACGTGTTGTCTTGAAGCCCCCAAGAGAGACACGCACAGGGGTGGGGCTTGGCTTGTGTGTCTATTCAGAGACCCCCACCCCCCCAGGAGAGAACCCCAGGCTGGCAGTCACTGTGCCACATTACCACCCATTCCCCACTGGCCCCAGGGTAGAATTTTCACAAAAGTTATTTTTCCAGGATGAGTTTTTAAATCATAGTCAGGACATACCCACCCACCCCAGCAGGACCCTGGGGTATGGAGTGACCAGGGAAGGGAGACCTCTCCCCATAGTATCTAGGACCAGGCAAGATCTGCAAGTGTCCGTGGCTCTGGTGCCACCCCTAATCCCAGCCTTGTGGCCTGGCCGGGACTGCTGCCTGGAGCTGGAAACACCTGCAGTTTGCCCCTCCGCCCCCCGCTTCTTGTCTCAGCTTCCCTGTCTGAGCTGATTGCCAGAGAGGCTCTTGTGGGTCAGAGCTGGAAGGAACCCTGGAGATTCTCAAGTCTCAAGCTTTTCAGTGGGTGAACCAAGTGTGAGTTATAGACTGGCTACAGACCAGTACCTGGATGCCTGGGAGGGGCTGGACGGGGTACCCAGGCTGCCGTCTTCCTCTTCCCCTTATTCTCAAATGACAAATACATTTGTTTATGTGTTCCGTGAGCCATGAAAGGTTAGGAAGGACTGACCTGGTCAACTACCATTTTACAAAGAAAGTAACAGAGGCCCAGAGAGGCAAAGTGACTTGCCCAAGGTCACAGAGCCTTTCTGCTAAGCATAATGATTTTCAAACAGCAGAACTTCTTTTTCCTCAAATAAAATATTTCAGGAACCCAAGTTTATAACATAAACAGGGCTGTTCTAGTTTAAAAGGTGTCGGGGGACACAGAACCTTACAACAGGTCCTTCTCTTACCCACCACTCCGACTCCATGGGCTTCTAATCTAGGAAAGGCATAGGTAGACTTAGCAGCATGAGAACATGAGGAAGTCAGGCAGAGATTGAAGAGAAGACCCTGCCAGCTAGAAGAGGGGGAAGATTCGGTGTCCAGCCACAGCGAGGTGAAGGGGGACAGGCTAGAGGGGCCGAAGGGTCACTTCGGTGACCACTTCGGTGGACAGCGGTGGGGGCTGGGGTGTGGGGAGTGTGGGGGCAGCAGCACGTAGAACACAGGGAGCTTAAGAGGAAGCCTCCCCCGGACTCTGCCCGCAGAATGAGACGGGCAGGTCTCAGAGGCTGCAGGAGGAGTGAGGAGGGCCAGAGGGGGCGGCTGCCCCCCACCCCACCCGCCTCCTGTGGGTTGGAATGAGGTCTCTTCTGCCTCAAGTTCACGTTCGACTTAGGGAGACAGAGTGGAGTGGCGAGGTTGCTGCAAGACCGCACCCCTACCAGGTGCTGGGTGGGGTACAGGAAAAGGCGACACCAAACCTGGGGGGGGGGTGTCCAGTCTGTTCCCTGCTTGGCTGCCGTAGGAAAGTGTGGCCTGAGCCCCGCAGAGCCTTTGCCGAGGGCTAATGGCCTAAGGACGGTGCACCCCAGTCCACCCCGGAGGCGGGCGGCCGCGGGTCCTCTGACCCTGAGGCCCTAAGCCCGCACGGCCTCCGGCCCCGCCCGCCCGCCGAGCTGCCTCGCTATTGGCTGCACCGTCTGGGAGCCCCTGGCTGGGTAATTAACGAAGGATTAATGAGATCCCCAAAGTCAACAGAAAAATCAATGGGCCACGGAGCCTGAGCAGCGGCTGCGCAGTCCCGCAGGGGAGGGCGTCGGGGGCATCGGTGCGGGCCCGGGGGCCTCACCTGGACTGAAGATCCGCGCTGCGCCGGCAGTCGGTCAGCCGGGGGCGATGCCAGGCCAGGCCTCAGGTAAGGCTCCCGGCGGCGGCGCCAGGCCCCGGAGCTCCCTTCGACTGCCGGCGGGACTTCCCGGGCGGGCCCATCCTTGACATTTACACCTGCTTCGGGTTCAAGGACTAGGGACTGTAGGGGTAAGGGAGGGAGGGCGGGATGGCTAGGGGGAGGCCAACCCCTGGCGACCTGAGAACCAACCCTTCTCTATAACGCACCCCAACCCTGGCTCCGCTGCCCACCTTCTTTCCGCGAATAGGGGGCACACAAAAATCAGCAGGGGGGTCCCACCCCAGCCGGTCTGGGGGCGCACAGCCAAAAGTGGGTGCTAAGGCCAGGAAGAAGCAAAACCCAGGATGGCTGGGTAAAGGGCTGTGGGGTTGGGGCTGCCTGGACATCTGGTCTGAGGTATATGTGTAGCAGCTGCCCCGGGCACCACAGTCCCTCGAGTGGCTGGGAGAGAAACCCCCAAGGTCCCAGGCCGCGCTCAGCTGCCTCCTCCCGAGCTGGTCCTGCGGCTCCGGGCCAGGCGCCACGCCCCGACGGCTCCGCGGCTTTCATCATCACCTGTCTCTAATCGCGACCCACAAACCAGTTTGGTGTCCGGGCCCTCCCTTGGACTGGCGTCGCGCCAAGGGACGTGCCAGAGGGCGGCGGATTCCTCCTTGTCAGTCCTGGGTGCCCTAGCCTCTTTCCCGCGCCCCCCACTTGTCCCACCCTGGCACCCTCCCCGCCGCAGACCGAATTCGACCACTTCCAGGACTCCCTCTAGCGGCCGTTGGAGGGTAGGATTTGGGGGTGGGGAGGGCAGGGAAGAGGACCCTGAAGAGAGAGGACCTGGAACCTTGTCCTGAAGTGTCCCCTCTAGGCCTGCAGTCCAAGCAAAAACCACCCCTGAAATTTACCAGTAATCCTGACCCTTCCAGTCTCTCCAGGACCTCCACAGAACTGAAAAGAAAGACACAGATAACTAACACTGAGAGTTTTCTGTGTGTCAGACATGGCTCTATATGCATTTACAAGCATTAAATCATTTAATTTTCACGAAACCCCAATGAGGTAGGCATTATGCATTAAGTGCTTCATTTATTCTTTCAAGAAATCTTAACTGAGTATCTTCTATGCACCAGGTACTATTCCATAGTTGTACATCCATTTTACATATGAGGAAACTGAGGCACAGAGAGTCTCAGTAGCTTATCCAAGATCACAGAGATAGTAAGTGCCAGAACTGGGCTCATTAGGCTCTACTGCCCTGGGAAGATGAGGGACATTGTGGGGAAGGCAAGAAGAAGGAGTCAGGGTTGAGACAAAAGGAGCAGGGAGGTGTCCCTGTGAGTCTCATGCTTGCTCAACTTGGAGGACAGATAAAGATTATCTCTAAAGTCTCTGGGATTGGGTCCGGATGGAAAGCATTTAATGGGAAGGGTCTCTGTCCATGGCTGTGGTGCTGAAAGTTCCCCCAGAAAATGGCAGAGTCGGTCAGCAAGAGCAGCGTGCCTGTGATAGGTTTGGAGGGTTCAAGTTCAGCAGGACCTGGTCCCTGCCCTGGAGGCTCTCCTGGCTTTGAGGGGGTCCAGCCATGCCCACAGCGCCTCACCAGACAGTGCACATGCACTCCCAATAGATGCTTGGGCAGGGAAAGAATGCTTCCCGGGAGAGGTTCTTAAGGTAGGTGGAGAAGATGGGCAAGAGCCATTGGTGGAAGGTAACAGGTGAGGCAGAGGAACAGCAGCCTCCAGAAGTGATGCGGGGGAGGGGTGTGGGAAGCCACACAAGGATGGATGGAGCCTTGGAGCCTTCTGGCTGGGCCTGGATCGACAGGGGGAGTAGGTGTCCAGAGTGTGACGAGGGGGCTGGACAGGGAGAGGGCAAAAAACGACAGAGAGGACTGGGAAAGGGGGACAAAATCACTTGTAGAATCTTGAAGAGAGGACCAAGTGTTATTCTATTTGTCGTAACAGAACCACAGAAGGTATGAATATTGAGCAAAGAGCACATGGGAGCCTGGGGGTTTGGAAAGGCTGTCTTTTAGAGCCAAATGTGGTGAGGGTCTTCTGGTGGTTACAGAGAAGGAAAAGCTGAAGCTCCTGAAGCTGAGTTAAAGGGTAGAGACAGAGCAAAGAGCAGTGAGTTAGAAGAGAATGAGCATGACAGGTGATGCCCCAGGGGGGGCCATGGGGCACCCAGTGTAGCCTTGGCCTGGGGCTCAGGGAAGGCTGCTTAGAGGAGGTGGAGTTCTGATCTAAGCTGCAGTCAGCCAAAGGGCAAGGGGGTGGGCATTATGGGCAAAAGGCGGCATGGGGAGACGGGGTGGTGAACAAAAGCAGGCACATTCTGGGAGCTACAGCAGGGTGACACAGTCCGTGGCAGGCAGTGGGGTCTAAGGACAGTGCTAGAAAGCTAAGTCAAGGCCAGACCAGGAAGCAAAAGCAGCTAGCCTCCAAGCCTGTACTAAACATGCACCGTAAGTTTTCATTTTGAAAGGCAGTGCAGGCCGTGCTAGATAGTTTGGACTTTATACTGAGGGCAATTGTCTTATTTTTATTTTTATTTCTTTAGTTCCATTGTAATTAGCATACAGTGTTATATTAGTTTCAGATGTCCAAATAGTGATTCAACAACTCTATACATTCAGCAGTGCTCGTCACAGTAACTATACTCTTAATCCCCATCACCTATTTCACCCATTCCCCCCACCCACCTCCCATCACCACCAATTTGTTCTCTACATTTAAGAGTCTAATTTTTCATTTGTCTCCTTTTTGCTTTATCTGTTTTGTTTCTTAAATTCCATATATGAGTGAGATCTTACAGTATTTGTCTTTCTCTGATTGACTCATTTCCCCTCAGCAATTGGGAGCCTTGGCGGGCTTACAGTAGGGGAGAGGCACAGTGGGTAGGGAGACCAGTGCAGGAGAGAGCAGAAGAGGCCCTGAACTAGGGTAGAGGTTGAGGTCAAGAAAAATCTAAGGGAGGGGCGCCTAGGTGACTCAGTCGTTGAGCATCCGACTTTGGTTCAGGTCATGATCTCACAGTTCGTGGGTTCGAGCCCCGTGTTGGGCTCTGTGCTGACAGCTCAGAGCCTGGAGACTGCTTCAGATTCTGTGTCTCCCTCTCTTTCCCTGCTCCTCCCTTGCTTGTGCTCTCTCTCTCTCTCTGTCAAAAATAAATAAACATTTAAAAGTTTTTTTTAATAAACATTAAAATGTTTTAATAAAAATAATAAAATAAAACAGTAAGTAAAGAAAGAACAATCTAAGAGAGGTTTGCAGGCTGGAATGGACAGGCTTAGACCTGAGAGGTTGATAGGGGAGAGGCGAGGAGGGTACCTGGCTACCTGCTGGGAGAGGTGGGAATGGAGAGGCCTCTGACTGAGGTAGTTAAGAAGCAGACCTCCTGCCCGCCTGGAGGATGGGGACAGAGAGCACTTGGCACCCTGAGCCCAGAGTACCAGGGATGTGGGCAGTGGCAGCACCAAGGGAGAGCTTCAGAGGTGGCCGGGGATGGCGAGAGGGCCTCCCGGGTCAGCTCAGGAGAAGCCCTCCACGGGGACGGCACCCGGAACCACCAGGCCATCCTCTCTGTCTAGTGTAGCTTCAGCCCCACAAGGAATGAGTACCCAAAGGGCCCACCGGGGATCATGCTGGACTTCCAGCCTGTCCTGTGTTCACAGCGGATATTGAAAGTCAATCCCAGAACTTTGCCCCTAAATCTTAATGTGCTTTAAAATTACTTTCAATCCCATTAAAAATGTGCCCTTAAAAACTAGAGCATTGGGGGGCGCCTGAGTGGCTCAGTCAGTTAAGTGTCCGACTTCAGCTCAGGTCACGATCTCACGGTCCATGAGTTCGAGCCCCGCGTCGGGCTCTGGGCTGACAGCTCAGAGCCTGGAGCCTGCTTCCGATTCTGTGTCTCCCTCTCTCTCTCTGCCCCTCCCCCGTTCATACCCTGTCTCTCTCTGTCCCAAAAAAAAAATAAATAAACGTTAAAAAAAAAAAAAAAACTAGAGCATTGGGGCACCTGGGTGGCTCAGTCGGTTAAATGTCCAACTCTTGGTTCAGGCTCAGGTTTGTGAATTCGAGCCACACGTATGGCTCTGTGCTGACAGTGCAGATCCTGATTGGGGTTGTCTCTCTCTCCCTCTCTCTCTGCCCCTCCCCTGCTCACACACACACACACACACACACACTCAAAATAAATAAATAAGCTTTAAAAAAAATACAAAATAGAAACTAGAGCGTTAAACCACTCCCAATCCTAGTACCCTACTCCCTTCCCTAGAAGAAACTCCTATTGTGAATCTGGTGGATGTCTTCTAGACTTTTATTCTTTTTTTGATGTTTATTTATTTATTTTGGAGAGAAGGAGGGAGGGAGGAGCAGACAGAGTGGGAGAGAGAGAATCCCAAGCAGGCTCTGCACTATCAGCACAGAGCCTGACCTGGGGCTTGCTCACAAGAACTGTGAGATCAGAACCTGAGCTGAAATCGAGAGTCAGATGTTTAACCAACTGAGCCACCCAGGTGCCCCTCCTCTAGACTTTTAAAAGTAATTTTATATATACACATATACATCCATAATCAAGTATCACTTCAAATCACAGCATTCTTTCCCACCAACCTCACACTCAGCCTCAGGATCCTTCTCAACACATTGTAGGCAAACATTACCCAGCTAATCAAAGTCAGAACAAGAGAGGACACCTTCTTGCTCTCCCTGCCTTCCAGAGGGAAATTCCTCCCAGAAGTCAGCAGAACACAATCTGCCATTTAGTGGTAACAAGTCACAAAATGTCCAGTGGCCAGACATTATGCAGATGCCCCTGGCTCCCTTGACAGAGTTATTTTCCGTCTTCAGATCAGGCACTGAGGCAGAAAGCGGGATAACCTTGCAGGGCGTTGGGAGGGAGGTATTCCTCAAACCAGTCGAAATAATCCCTATCTATTTGGAGCACAAAGGATTCCCATATCCCCTGGTTTGTTTTTTGTTTTTTGTTTTTATTTTAGAGAGAGAGAGCACAAGCAGGGGAGAGGGGCGGAGGGAGAGAGAATCCTAAGCAGGTTCCGCACTCAGCACAGAGCCCGACGTGGGGCTCGACCCCACGGCCCTGGGATCATGACCCGAGCCAAAATCAAGAGCCAGATACTCAACTGACTGAGACACCCCTGGTCTGCGTGAACCTCCTCAGGTCCTGTAAAATAGACAAGGAAGCTGCTATTATTTCCAGTGTCTGACCAGGGAGGTTGCATAGCTTGCCCTAGGTCACACAGCAGTTAAGGGCAGGGGTAGAATGAAACCAGGAAAGCCTGGCAGCCAACCAGGACCCTGTGTCCCCAGCCCCTTCTCAGCCTGCATCCATGGCCTCTCCAGAAGCACAGAAGACTGGAGCGGCCCCGGCCGAGGAGAACCAAGTCGGCACGGGGACCGAGAAAATGGGAGCTCCTGCCCCCCCGTACCGGAAGTCCTGGCTGGCGCGGCATTTCTCACTGCTGCGGAGAGACAGGCAGGCCCAGAAGGCAGGGCAGCTCTTCTCGGGGCTCCTGGCCCTCAATGTGGTGTTCCTGGGTGGAGCCTTCATCTGTAGCATGATCTTCAACAACGTGGCTGTCACGCTGGGCGACGTGTGGATCCTGCTGGCCGCCCTGAAGGCCCTGTCCCTTCTCTGGCTCCTCTATTACGCCACCTGCACCACCCGCCACACACACGCCATGCTCTTCCGGGACCCTCATGCAGGATCCATTTGGGTGCGGGGTGAGTGTTGGGGCACGGGGTGGCCGGAGAGGGGTGGGGAGGGAGAGCCGGGTCCAGGGAAGGCGCCAACGGCCACCTGGCCCGGCCAGGCTCCCTGGTGCTCTTCGGCAGCTGTGCCATCTGCCTGAACGTCTTCCGAGTGGGCTACGACGTGAGCCACATCCACTGCAAGTCGCAGCTGGAACTCATCTTCCCCGTCATCGAGATTGTCTTCATCGGCGCCCAGGTGACAGGCCTCTCCCGTCCCCATGCCGCATGCACACACACACCCCGACCATGCCTAGGCGCAGCTTGCAGGGCCTAGCATATGTGCACACAGGCCGCAGCCCCCCACTAATGCCTGCCTCCACATACCCACGTCCATGCACAGCTACGTGTACCTGCATCACTGAAATGCAGACCCCTGTAAATACACCTGCCTGTGCATACTTGCATATCCCTAAATCCACACCCCCCATGAATACAGAGCTACTCTTAGGAACCAACATCCCTCACACTCCTGAGTCCCTGTCCTGTGCCGGGCATTGTGCTGGCCGTTTCTTTGCATCATCCCGTCCATTTCTCCGATAAGTAGGCATTCCCCTAAGAGGTGGGCATTTTAGCCCCATTTTAGAGATGAGGAGACTGAGCCTCTGAGATATTTTGCCACTGGCCCAAGACGACGCAGCAAGGGAACGGCAGAGCCAGGATTCCAATCCAGACGTCCTCACTGTCACTTCCATTGTACATACATACAAGCAACTGGGGCACATACCCCACGCTCCCGCCACCCCTGCCCCCAGCCCCTGGGCTCAAGGCCTCATCTCTTTCAGACCTGGGTGCTCTGGAAACACTGTAAGGACTGTGTTCAGGTCCAGACCAATTTCACTAGGTAAGATGGGGTACCTTCTCTCCCTCCAACCCCTGGGGCTCCCTGTCCCCTGCCAGTGCCTGCTCCCACAGCTTCCTTGGACAGGGTGTCCCTGGGGTGGCATGTTGGTCTGGGAAGGGGTCCCAAGGGGCCTCTAGGGCTGCCTCTCCTGAAGTCCTAATGCCAGATGGGATCTGGCTTTGGGAGAGAGCTGTCTCCCCCAAGGCAGTGATGGTGAGGGCAGAGCACGCGGGAGCCAGCCAGGCTGTGTGGACACAGTGTGGCACCTCCTCCAGGTGTGGCCTGATGCTGACCCTGGCCACAAACCTGCTGCTGTGGGTTCTGGCTGTCACCAACGACTCCATGCACCGCGAGATCAAGGCTGAGCTCAGCGCCCTTGTGGAAAACTTCTCAGGTACAGAGGAGACATGATCCCCAGCCCCAAATGCACACACACACACACACACACACACTCGCACGCACGTGCACATTCCCTCCCAGAGTGGGAGCAAACTCTGGATCGTGACTACACGCTGGTCCTCATCCTGCCCCATCGGTGCTGGCACCATGCAGCCTGGCTCCAGACATCTAGCTGTCACCTTAGCTAGCCACAAATCCTGGCTGAACTACTCACTGATAAGTCCAGGTATGCGCCCCACCCCTAGCATTTGCATTTTGCTTGCAAGAAACTAAAAGGCTTCAGGACTGAAAGGAACGGATGTCTTCCTAACACAGTTGTGGATCCCCGGACATATCAGGAGAGACAGAAGATTTCTGGGCAGAAGGCCTTCCTCCCGCAGATTGTTCCATGACCAGTCCCCTACCTGTACAGTCTGCCCTTAGAGGCTACATCCCACACACCTACATGGGGGTTTCAGCCACACCTATATGTGTAAAGCACACCCCCCCCCCCAGGTGGCATCACCATCCTGACCTGTGTACAGCCAAGCCTTCCCAGAACATTCATGCATTTGCACCCCCGCTGCAAAAATCACAGCCTGCCTATGGACTGCGGACATTCTTTAGACTCAGATACATTTTTCAGAAGAGCTGTGCTGAGAATTTTTGACAAGTGACACCACGGATTCTTTTAGTACTAAAAAAGTCATACAGATGAGTAAAAAAACGGGATATACCCATCACCTAGAGGTAATCATTATTAACATGTTGCTATAATTTCAATGTCTTGCCGAATTACATCATGGAGATCACAGCATTTCATCTCAAAACATTTTCATGCACATCTCTTTAAAATAAGTATATTTCCCTCCACTACCACAATGTTATAATTTCTTTTTTTTTAATTTTTTTAATGTTTATTTATTTTTTGAGAGAGAGAGTGCAAGCAGGGGAGGGGCAGGGAGAGAGGGAGACACAGAATCCGAAGCAGGCTCCAGGCTCCGAGCTGTCAGCACAGAGCCTGATGTAGGGCTCAAACCCACGAACCATGAGAAATGACCTGAGCCGGGTCATAATTTCTAACAGAATTCCTCAACATGATCCCCATCCTCTCCATCGACCTGTTCAGCTTTCCCCAACCAGCCTGTGAAATGTCTCCTACGATGCTGTGTTCAAACATGGTTCCGTCTCTTACGTCTCTGTTTTCCTAATGGCATTGAGGTTTGTCAGGCTGCTTCCTAGTGGTGGCATTTGACTTGTTCTCCTCTTCCCTGCTCAGCCTGCCACCTGGAAGTATGGACCAAAGCCTCGATCAGATCCAGGTTAAACGCTTTGGACACTGGCATTCCACAGTTGATGCTGTGAGCTTTGCAAGGGACCTCATCACGAGGCAAGATGTCTGATTGCCCCACAGAGCATGTAGCCGAGGGTTCAGATGCAGCAGCCAGATCCTCCTGTTGTAAAGTCATAGACTTCCCCTCGTGCCCAAGACGTAATCTGTTGAGGTGACATTTGGCCCCAAAGACATGATGTGTCTTTACAAAAGCTTGGCTCCTGAAGTCTGAAATCCCTTTGTAAAGAAACGACCATCCCGCGATTTCTGGTTTCTATCTCTGGACCTCAGTTTCCAAGTCTGTAAAATGGGTGGCATACTCCAGGAGTATGGGACTGATTGGTGCGGCCGGTTTCCTCAGAACGAGGTCCACCTGAACAACTGTCCCTTCCCACCCTGCCCCCTCCCAGGCAATGACACCAACACCTGCGTGTGCCTCAATGCCACGGTGTGCGAGGTCTTCCAGAAGGGCTATCTGATGCTCTACCCCTTCAGCACCGAGTACTGCCTCATCTGCTGTGCCGTGCTCTTTGTCATGTGGAAGAACGTGGGCCGCCGCCTGGCACCCCACGCAGGTGCCCGCCCCGGCACGCCTCCCTTCCACCTGCACGGGGCCATCTTCGGGCCACTGCTTGGCCTGCTGGCCCTGGTGGCAGGCGTGTGCGTCTTCGTGCTCTTCCAGATCGAAGCAAGTGGCCTCGCCATCGCACGCCAATACTTCATCCTCTACTATGCCTTCTACGTAGCCGTGCTGCCTGCCATGAGCCTGGCGTGCTTGGCGGGCACGGCCATCCACGGGCTGGAGGAGCGAGAGCTGGACACGCTCAAGAACCCCACCCGCAGCCTGGACGTGGTGCTGCTGATGGGCGCGGCGCTGGGCCAGATGGGCATCGCCTACTTTTCCATCGTGGCCATCGTGGCCACTCGCCCCCACGAGCTGCTCAACCGCCTCATCCTGGCCTACTCGCTGCTGATCATCTTGCAGTACATCGCCCAGAACCTCTTCATCATCGAGGGCCTGCATCGGCGTCCGCTCTGGGAGACGGCAGGGAAGCAGGAGGACGAGCCGCCCCGCCGGGGCTCCCTGCTGGAGCTGGGCCAGGACCTGCGGCGGGCCTCGCTGGCCTACATCCACTCCTACAGCCACCTCAACTGGAAGCGGCGGGCGCTCAAGGAGATCTGTCTCTTCCTCATCCTCTGCAATCTCACAGTGAGTGGACAGGGCGGGAGCGTGGGGACAGAGCTGCCCGGGTGGCCTCAGGGACCCTCAGGAAGGAAGGAATGGTGTGTTCGTTGAGCATCGACTGTCCCAAGGGCAACTGGCCTGTCCCTTTTATTGTCGGGACACATGCATCTTTCCCACCAGCTCCATGCTGAGAGCAGTGTCCCCCAGCTCTCTGTAAGGTGCCCGCATGAATGAACGTGCCAAGCATATAGCTAAGTGCTCTTTACAAACATGTAAGATTTCCACCCTCAGGAAGTGTACTGTCCAGCTGGAGAGACACCAGGGGGCCAGTGAGGGAATTGCCAAATAATTGATCATCCACTGAATTGGGTCAAAGGGCAGAGATCATCAAGTGCCTGGTTTCCCAAAAGCTCTCTAGGGGAAGGTGTTGACGATGGCTGCTGGCTGTCTGGCAGCTAAAGTCTCATGTCCACCTCCCCATGCTGTAGCTCAGCTCCTCACTGAATCATCACAGGAAACCCCTGCAGCAGCCACCGTTATGCACCATCACTGTCCCCGTTTGACAGATGGGGAAACGGAGGCTTAGGTTGTCCCACGGCCCGTCAGGGGCAGTGCCGGGACACCCAGGGTGGTCGGCATGATGAACACATTCTAGGCACACCGTGCTGGAAACACCTCAGGTGGTGAAGCCCCTGACACAGGCCACCATACATCATCACCTGGCCCTAACGTGCAGTAGGAGTTCAGAGAAGGAAATGTGGGCCCGATGGGCCAAGGAAGGCCTCATGAAGATTTAATCTGGGTCTTGAGAAAGGGGCAGAATTTGGACAGAAGACAGGACCAGGTAGAGAGAGCAGAGAGTCAAGACTGGCAGAGAAATGGAGGCAGAGCGGAAGAAGGTGGTTGAGGTCAAGGCACAGGGGAGCCCAGAGCAGGTTGGGCCATGGCTGGTGGCAACGTGAGGCCACATGATCCACCTAGAGTTCAGGCTGGCAAGCCAGGGAGGTGGCTGTGGTACAGGGTGGGGAATGTAGGGAGGAATGGCTTGCTTTGAAAGCCCAGGGCTGAAGGGATGAAGGGCTGAAGGGGGGGGGGGGTGTGCTAGCAGCTTTTGGGGCCTGCCTCCCCTGGGTGGAGTGCCCGTGGACGCAGAGAGCCCTCTCCCTCACTCAACCCCCTCCTCTCCTCCCCAGTTGTGGATGATGCCCGCGTTTGGTATACACCCGGAGTTTGAGAACGGGCTGGAAAAGGACTTCTATGGCTACCGGACTTGGTTCACCATCGTCAACTTCGGTTTGCCTCTGGGGGTCTTCTACCGTATGCATTCTGTTGGAGGGCTGGTGGAGGTCTACTTGGAGGCCTGAGGCTGCCCAAGGACCCACCCCTGGCAGAACACCAAAGTGCCAAGGCTGGGCAGAGGGTAGCCCAGAGTCTCTGAGCAAACACTCCATTTCAGGGGGACCTAGACCAGACTGGATTCCCCAAAGCCTCCCCCTCCCCCAGATCCTCACTGATGTGGGAGGTACCGTCTGCAGCCCAAGACCAAGGGCAGGGCCTGGACACCGAGCTTCTGATGCTCACACCCAGGACTGGGCACGTGCCTGCCCCTGTTCACCACCACAATCAGTACAGCCCAGGGGACATCCCAGGAAGCCCCCCACGGCTACTCTCCAGGACCGACAGCCCTAAATGATGGAGTCTGGTGGGGGGGGGGGGCGGCGCTGCCACCCAGACTGATCTCAGGGGTCTGCCTCATTCTGTGGGGAGGGTACTTGGTTCAAGCTCAGCCCAGGACATTCTAGAAGCTTGCAGCCCAGCGAGCGGGCCTGGCCCTCCCTCCCCACATACGCTGTCTCCTAATGAGCTCATTAATTAGCTACCAGGAAGAGTTCAACAGCTCTCTCCTGCTGCCATAAACCCTGTTTGTTTGATCGATTACATTCAAGCTTCGTGACATTTGTTCTCAGGGACAGAGCTGTCAATTCGAGTATGGTAGGAAGGGACAGTCTTCCTGGTCAGGGCTCTGGTGCCGGGATGGTCCATTTCTGGGCCAGGAGGTGTCTAACCCAGTCCCTCCCTTGCCTGGTTCATGGGAGGAGGTGAGGAGAGGGGCTAGGGCTCTCACATGCCCCCACCCCTCACTAACACGCTCCTCCCTGGCACAGAGCCCCAGGTGACTTTCTGCACCTGGCTTAGCACAGGGACTGCAGACTCTGGCCCGCTGGATCCTCTGAGCCACTGGGTGGAAGGGGCAGAGGCGCTGACGGCCCATCCATCACCCTGAGCCCAGTGCAAACAGTGGGCCGGGCCCCAGGTGAAGCCCAGGGTGAGGCTCAGGGAGGGCAGCCCAGGCTTTGCAGGCCTCTGGGCCCCTCCCCATGATGCTGGGCACTGCCAGGCACAGGGCCGCAGCCCCAGGGGCCCCCAGTGCTGTTTTGGTGGCTTCCTGGGACCAGCACAGCCCCTGGGGGCCGTGCAGAAGGCTGGGAGGCAAGCCTCTGTCCTCTCCTGCCTGGGCGCTTTCTCCGGGTGGCCAGAGCCCAGGGGGCCGCATCCTGGGTGAGAGGATGCAAGCCTCCATTTCCCCACCTGAGAAAATGATAAATGCTGGTTCCCAGGCATATGCTGAGGGCCCTCTGGGGACTGACTTTGGGAGACAGAGTCCCCAGCTCCCCTGAAGACAAGAGCCATGGCCCGAGCCCCTCCCCTCCAAGCACAAAGAGCCAGGACATGGAGAGGACGGTTTATTGTGTAAAGAGGCCGATTGTACACAGCAAAGATTGTACTGACACAAATAGGGTGAGGGAGACCCAGAGGCCAGAGCTGGAGGGTGGAGGGGTAGCATCCTGCCCCCTCCGCCCCCCAGTCATCCAGGCAGCGGGTGGGGGCAGGGAGGATCGAATGGTTCCCTCCCCACCCTTCTCTGCCCCTACTGGATAAGAGAGTCAGGCTATATCCATTGACCAGAGAGAATATAGCAGGAGACCCTCAACACCCCACTCCAAACCCCTAAAATGCAGGAGATCCCCCAGTCTGGCTTCTGCAGTCTAGTAGCCCCTGGTCTTCTCCTCAAGTGACCCGGACACTGTCCTTCCTCCTTTGGGCCCCAGCAGCAAGCCTGGTCCTGGACCAGGTGGTTCCAGGTTAGGAGGCTTGGAAAGGCTCCCCTGTCCCTGCCAGGTGCCTTAAGGGACAGCTCACAGCTCCCTGTAGGGCAGCCCATTAGGGCACCGTGGCCCCTGGGGGTGGGTAGCACAGAAAAGGGGTCTTGAGGGGGAATCAGAGTGAGGCAGGGGCTCTGGCCAGGGCCTGAAGCCCTGGAGACAGGAGGCTCCTGTGAGTCCACAGCCACCCAGATGCCCCTGTGGGGAGGGGGAGGGCAGGGAAAGGGGTTTGATCACAGCCTGTCCCCACCATCCCAGCTACAAGGGGCCTTTAGAGCCTGCCCCCCAGGACTCAGCCACTCTGTCAGCCCCGGCTCTGATTGTGGTCATTTAAAGCCCAGAACATGGAGTCAGGGGAGCATCAAGGGGCCAGGGCCCCCACCCTCCCCCGGTCCCAGCCTCACACCCGCTGGATCTCAAAGAGCTTCACATCCGTGTCGTACCAGACAGGTGGGTCCACATTCCTGCGGAGGGAGTCGGCTGTCACGGGGGTGATGGGAGGCCTTGCAGGAAAGACTGGGGAGGAGCTAGGACGTGGTACAGCCCAAACCCCTTCCACCCTGCTGTCCCACCCTAGGCAGTGGGAGCCCACCCTCGACTAGACGAGACCCTCCTGGTTGACCGTCTCAACATTAAGCCTACTGCCATGCCGGGACCCAGAGCGGAGCCCCCCCCCCCCCCCCCCCGCTGAGTCCCCGCCGCCCCCACCCCCGCCGGGCAGACCCACCTCAGGTAGATGACGCCCCACATGTAGGTGCGGAACCACATGGCCGTGCCCGAATTGGCCTGGTACTTGCGGATGAGGATGGGGTGGGGCACGGGCAGCAGCCCCACCAGGGTGCCATGCTGCAGGAACCTCAGGATCTCTGACTCGTCCGTCAGGCCCCTGCCAGGAAGAGGGGATGGTTTCCAACGTGCCCACATGGGGAAACCCACCCTGAAAGTCGAGGGGAGCATGGGACCCATGCCCCCGGTCACACCCAGCCCCGCCCCGGCCCACCTGCTGCCCCCCCCCCTCCCCAGGCCTCACTTGTCAATGCAGATCTTCTCCACCTGGGGAACCAGCACCTGAAGCAGCCTCATGATGGTCTGCAGTGGCAGCTTGGACTTCCACGAAAGAACCTGGGGGAGGGACGGGGGTTCCTGGAGCTGGGAGAGCAGCCCCCACCGGCGAGGGGATAGGCCTGACCCCTGACCCAGAAGCACGGGCTCCCCGGGGCAGAAAGGGTCCCCGCTCACCACAACAAGGGCCTGGCCCAGGGCAGGGCCCATGAACACTGACGGTTATTCATGGCAAGAGCTGTGGCCTGTCATCGAGCATAAACTACGTGCCAAAAGCTGTCCCCTTGGATCCTCACAATGACATGACCAAGTAGGACGTTTATCCCCACTGAAGCACAATTAGTAGTGATCACAGGACACACACAAGGGAGCGGACAAGTGAACTGGGGGAGGAAGCTGGAAAGGAAAGCTTAGTAAGGAAGCCAGCGCTGTGGGCAAGTGGAGTTCAACCCTGCAGCATATTCCGGAACAATGTAGACAGAGGAAGCAACCCAGCCAGAGAGTCCAAGGTCACCCAGCCGGAAGGAGTGATCTGGAGCCTGGCTCCCAGGCTCGTTTTTGGATTTGGACACATCCCCCTCCGAGCCTTCACTGAGCTGTTTGTAGGGCCAAGAGCCCCCGCCCCGCCCCCACCTCAGAGCCACCTGCCCAAACCCTCACCCACTCCGATGTTGGGCTCCACTGCCCACTGGCTGACGCGCTGGACAGTCGCCGCTGCTCTCGCCATGCCTGGCCGGGCTCCTGCACCGAGGGAAGGGACAGGAGTGAGGGGTACAGGGAGCAGGCATGGGGCAGAGGACAGAGGGAAAGCCCTTCTTCCCAGGCCCTCCCATAGCCTGGAATCTAGGAGGCAATGACACTGGCCCCTTTGGTGGGGGGCTCACTCCGAACGGTGGGGACAGCCCAGCCCAGTACCCTTTGCCCTGGGTTTCAGGCCCTGCCCGACCCAGCCCAGCCTGATGACAGGTTTCAGGCTAGGGGCTGACTGGGCTGGTCGGGTAAAGGCCAGCTCAGCTCAGATAAGATTGATGGATGAGGAGTCTGAAGGCCAAGGGCTTAAGCCTGGGACCAGTAAACAAGGGAGAGGTCTGCGAAAGCACCCCCAGTCCCCAGATGCCCTGGGCACTGGGTTTCTGCCCTCTGTTGCAGGTAATCCCAGAGCACCCTGGCCCGGCCCCCACCGCAGAGGCTGGGGAGAAAGGGAAGTCCCAACCTCACCCCACTGTGGGAGTCCCCGTCACCCACCTCTGCAGTGGGACTGCCATCCGCCGAGCTCTGCTGGGACGTGGGCTCCAGGGATCGCAAGGTGCCATCCTCTGACACCTGGGACTTCTCCGTCAGCTTGTCAATGCCTGAGGGTGGGGGCAGGTGGGTGTGAGGACACCTGCTGTGGGGCCCCTCCGAGGAAGCATCTGCGCTGGGCCCCGCGAGGCCCCCTCTTTCCCCCACTTTAGCGATGCCATGCCTGACCCCCGCACACCCAGTTCTGAGGCGCAGTCCCACCCCCCAACCAAGCTAGTCCTCCTCCGCCTCCCAATATCCTCACCCCCACCCCTGCAGCCATTCCCGTACCCTCGGCTTCCCAACTCAGGCCATGCCCTTTGCCAGAGATTGCATGACATCCCAGAGACCCTGTCTGTCCCCCAACCACGCAGGCACCCACACCCCCCTGCCACCCGCCGGGGCCAGACCTGGGGTGGCCACCAGGCTGGTCTTGAGAGTGCCGGGCTCGGCGGGGGCGGCAGGGTAGGAGCCCTCCATGGAGGCGCCCTCTTGTGAGCCGGTTCGGGACAAGGGCTCAGCCGTCCGTCGGCGCCGTTGCAAGGCCTTGTGGATGGCAGGCGGGTCGGTGGGCAGGTTGGCCAGCTGGTGGAAGACGCTGCGCTTTCGGATGATGGCGTAGACCAGGTTGGAGTTTCCTGTAGAGAGGGAGCACGCCTCACCTCGGGGAGGCCCCCTCGCCTCCCCCTCCAGCCGGGCAGGTTTCTGGGAGGGGGAGTCTGAAGGACAGGAGGGCGTCTGACCCCAGAGGTAGGAGAGGGTACAGGGCGCCCAAGAGACGGAGCTGCAGAAGGACTGGCACCCGGCAGTGGGGGTGGCAGTGGCTATACCGAGATGTCACATTGTTGGAGAAGAGCTTCTGGGATGAGCTCCCCCCGTGCCCCTCCCCAGTCCCTTCCAGACCCCCTCACGGCCCAGCACACTAAGGGGTAACACTGGCAAAATGGGGCAGGCCCAGCGTGTCAGCGTCCACACCAAGCCAGCTGTTCAATATTTTGATCACGTCCTTAAGCCAGGTCACCAGGAAGGAAGGACAATAAGGACAATATGGCCTGGGCCTGTGCTCTGCTGCCCACACTGAATCCCCTCGGCTCTGGGCCTTCAATGCCCCATCCAGCTCTCTAGTCCTGCCTCTCACTACACTGTTCTGCTTTCAGTTCAGCATCTCACCCCAGGGCCTTTGCATATGCTGCCACCCCACATGATGCTTTTCTACCCTCCCCCACCCCCATTCCTCCCTCACGATCAGTGCAAATATTCCTTTTGGAAACAATAATAACCACTAATATGGAAGTCGCCAGACACTCTGCTAAATGCTTCTTGTGGGTTATTATTTATTCTTAAAGCCTCCCTCAGTGCCTCCATCCCCAGCTGGGAGCTCCGTAGGGGAGGAAGCATTCTGCTTTGCTCTCCACCGTATCCCCTCCACCCAGCACTGAGCTTGGTATACAGCAGGTGCTTAATAAATGCATGTTGCATGGACTGGGGGCAGCGGGACAGGGAGCTGTGTCCTCCTTAGACGGGAAGGTGTCCTTGCGCACTGCCCGCCCTGATTCCCATCCAGGCCAGGGGCTCGGGCTGCTGCCTCACCATCAAACTGGTACTGGATGATGTTGTTGAAGGCCTCCAGGAGGAAGAAGACCAGGTGGTGGTTCTGGGCAGCAGAGAAGAGGAACCAGGTGGTGGAGAAGGCCTCCAGCAGGTGCAGGAGCTTATTGGCAGCTACCATGGACAGGCTCTTGAGGTAGGGGGACACTGCAGGGGAGGAGCCGGCTCACTCCTGGGGCCCCCGCCAGTCCTCCCTGCACACCCCCAGCCCGAACAGGACGAGATGTTCCTGCTTCAAACCCCTGCCTGCCCCTTGCCTGTAAAGCCCCTCACAAAGCCAGGAAGAACGAGTCCTCAGAGACCAAGGCCACACTGGCCATGCCTTCTACAGGACTCCAGGGGGACAGCCCTACTGTTCACAGAGCCACTCACACATGGCCTCTCGCCCACTCCTCGCCACACCTCTGAAAGGTGGGGGGCGGGGGGGGCGGGTCCGGACACAGATGAAACCATCCCCATTTTTATACAGACTCGGAGAGGTTTGTAAACTTGCCCAAAGTTCCCCGTTATAAAATGATTGAGCAGGGATACAAACTCAGGATCCGTGAGTCTTTCTGGAATATGAAACGGATACTCCAAGCATAATTAGAAACTTATTTTTTGCAGGGCCTGTGAGGGGAGTCAGAGATAAAGCGCTGTGCATGGCATGAAGCCATATATCGATCTGTGAGCTTCTTTGTCTCGTGTCTTTCTCCCTCACCAGGCTGGGGCAGGGACGGTGGCTTTCTCGTTCACAAATGCATTTCTCAGAAGCAGCTACACTTAGACAGTGCTCAGTTAAAATGTGTGAAACAGAGCCGGGGAGTGAACCAGTAAGGGAAGGTGCGGTTCTGGCCCTAGAGCTCAGGGTGCACCTAGGGGCCCCCAGGGCCCAGCTCCGGCCCATCAACTCTGGAGTCCAGTCCACTCCCTCCCAAGACGTCCTCTCCAAAAGTCAGCCGCACATAAGTCATCCTGCCTCAGCCCACAGCCACCCTGCTTCCTGGGCCCGGCACACCAGCCAGCCTGAGCCCCTCCCCTGGGACACAGGGGTCTGCAGTCCTCGCGGGAGGCTGGGGCACATCCTGATGCCCTGAGACCACACTGTCCAAATCCGTGCTGTCCAGCACAGTCACCACAAGCTGTTTGTGGCCATTAAACACTTGAAACAAAGCTACTTCTAACCGAGATGTGCTGCACATGTGAAATACACAAGATTTTGGAGACTGGATGTAAAAAAGAATATAAAATATCCCAATAATTTGGGGGGGCGCCTGCATGGCTCTGATTTTTTAGTTTGGCTCAGGTCATGATCTCACGGTTTGTGAGATTGCTGAAAGCACAAAGCCTGCTCCAGATTCTCTCTATCCCCCTCTCTCTGCCCCTCCCCCGCTCGTTCGTTTTGTTTTGTTTTGTTTTTTCCTCTCTCTCTCTCTCTCTCTCTCTCTCAAAAATAAATAAATTTAAGGAGCGCTTGGGTGGCTCAGTTGGTTAAATGTCTGACTTCAGCTCAGGTCATGATCCCAAGTTTGTTGGGTTCAAGTCCCGTATCAGGCTTTGTGCTGCCAGCTCAGTGCCTAGTGCCTGCTTTGGATTCTGTGTCTCCCTCTCTGTCTGCCCGTTCCCCTGCTCACGCTCTGTCTCCCTCTCTCTCTCTCTCTCTCTCTCTCTCAAAAATAAACATTTTAAAACTTTTATATAAATAAGTAAATTTTAAAAATTAAGAAATGTATATCCTAATAATTTGCATGGGGTATAATTATATGTTGAAATGATGGTATTTTGGATAGAGTGGATTACATAAAATATATTATAAAACTATTGTCACCTGCTTCTGTTTTGTTGTTGTTACTGTTGTTGTTGTTGTTTTTAATGTGGCTACTAGAAAATTGACCAGTGTAAAGGAAGCTACCATCATACTGCTATTGGAAGGGAGGGGTTTGAGCCAGGGAGGCACGGCCGGTCAGCCCGTGGCCTGGCGCCACCTGGTGGTGAGCACTGGGAAGGCGGGCTCCCAGCCCCCCTACCGTTGACCACGATGGTGAGCAGGCAGTCGAAGAGGGGTTGCAGCCGCTGGTGACCGCTGGTGATGATCTTGTGGAATACCTGTACGAGGAGGCAGAGGGGTGGCCGTGGGGTCCCCTCCACCTCCAGACTGGGCCAAAAGGACATCCCCCCCGTCCCCAGGCCCTGGCTGAGGGAGGCCCCTCACCACAATGAGCAGGTCTGCGTGGGTACCGGTAAAGACCGGGATGTCCATGGGCACGCGCACTGAGTAGGGCTTGTTGAGCCGCACCCCAAAGTTCCGCTCGCCGCTCAGAAGCAACAGGATGAAGACTCCGATGTGCATCAGGCCCACCCGAGCTGCGGCAGGCGGTAATGAGAGAAGTCACCACACAGGGTGCGGAGGGGAGGAAGGGAGCCCGGGGCAGAGACCCATCTCAGAAGCCCAGGAAGAAGTCCCTTCTGGGAGGTCAGAGCCCCAAGCCTGAGCTCCCGGGGGGGGGGGGGGCAGCACAGACCGGCCCGACCCACCCCTCTACAAGGAAGCCCCCCTCCCCCCCCGGATCTCATGCCCGCCCCCAGCCTTACACTGATCCGCTCGGGCATCATTGAGGAAATAGAGGGTGGGGACCAGGATGTCCAGCACATCACTGCTCTTCAGCACAAAGAAGAGGAATTTCTGGGTGGGGTGGGGGACAGGTGGGCAGGGTCAGGGGGGAGACAGCTCTGCCCCACCCCCTCCCCATCCTGGGAGTGTCCCCAGACACTGTCCCCAACACTGGGCTATCCAGAGTGGCCACTCCCCATCTCAGGGGAGACTGCTGCCCGCCAGGCCAGGTCCCCGAGGCCAGCCCACCTTATTGAAGTCACAGAGCTTCCAGAAGAGGACCAGCAGCTCCTGATGGAACTGGATCTTCTTGGTGGAGTTGGGCAAATAGGTCTGGAGCAGAGGGTTGGAGAGTAGCCGGGCTATGCCCTTGAGGATGAACTGAAAGTCCTGAGTGGGGGACAGCGGGAACCTGTCCAGTCCAGCCCTCTGTGGCTGCGGCTTCCCCACAAACGCCTCCTCATTCCCCCGGAGCCTGGTCCCACCTCTAGAGCCTGAAAGGCCCAGGTTCTGTCATCAATAGCTGTCCTGATGCAGGCCCCTCAGGAAGCTGAGTCCAGGGCAGGTCCGGAGGGAACTCCTGCCCCTCCCCCAGACCACAGGCTCCCCTGTCCCCGAGCAAGGCTGCTTTTAGTGACCCCCCACACCCACACTCTGAACTGGACTCTGTGTTAACCGATGCTATGCCCCCACCCCTCCCCATCGCCCTGTCACACCGGAGGCACACTCTACTATTCTCAAAGAGCGGTCACTCACTCAGCACCCGCTACAAGAAATCCTCTCAACAAGGCAAGGGGGCAGTTACTGTTTCCATGTTACAGCCGCAGAAGCCAGCGCTCTGGGAACACAAGAACCTCCCCCAAGGTCCCAGGACACAAGAACTCAGGTCTGCCTGGCCTCTAAGGCCACTGTCATTCCCCTGACCAAAACCTGACCTCAGAGCCACCTCCTCCTGGAAGCCTGCCCAGTTGTCCTTACCCAGTTGAGGCCATCAGCCCTTTTCTGCATCTCAAAACCCTCGAAGTCCTGCCATCACAGTTTCACCAGGGGTGGCCAAGTCCACAGGGACCCTGGTTCCTTCCTGTAGGGGTCAGGACTCCCCCTACCCCATCTCGTCTCCAACCCCTCGCCCCCCTGCAAGGCCATAACCATTGTGGGGGGTGGGCATTGAGAATCCACCGGAGCAAGAGGAGTGTTCAACTCACCTCTTCACGATGGATGCGGGACAGGTAGTTCACAAACAGGTTCTCAGGTCCTGGAGGCTGCCAAGAGTGGAGCCTGGGATAAGCGGGTGGCTTCACCCTTGCCCCTACCCCAGGGCTCCCTCAGACATCCCCAGGCTCACCATGAGGTGCCCACCTGGTATCCCTTGCCCAGCTCTGCTAAAGAGAGTGTCCCGAGCCTGGCAGGGCCAGCTGCCCTCCCCCCACTCCCATCCTTACGTCCGCGTCATCCATGGCAGTGCCTGTCGTGGTGCCGTCCACGGTGGGGCTGGCGCTGGTGGCACTGTCATGGTCCAAGGTGACAATGAGCACCTGGGCAGCCTCCTCCACCAGGGGTTCCCGGTAGTCGGAGAAGAGCAGGTGGTTGTAGGGGATCCCGTAGCCCACAGGGTCATAGGCACACACGGTGTTGAGGAGGGAAGTAAACAGGGGCAGGGCATGTCTGCGGCAGAGGAGGGGCGAGGCTGTGGAGACCACGAGACCAGCCCTCGTCCACCTCCCAGGAGGGTCAGCCAGGCCACCCCCTCGTTCCACAAGTGTTCCGGCGCTCGCCCTAGGCTGGGAACCAGATTACAGAACCAGGCTGATCCCCTCCTGAGTTAAGAGAGACACCCCGCCTTGTCCTTGCCTGCATCCAGAACCCAGGCCAGGCTGGGCCAAGCGCAGAGGAATGTATTACCAAGAGTGGGATGGCCAGTTATATGGGAAATCGTGTCGATACCCCTTAGATTTTTCTCCCAAGGGCTAAAGCCTATTTTTTTTTTTAAATGTAAGACTATTTTTAGAGCAGTTTTAGTTCACAGCAAAAATCACAAGGAAGGAACAGAGATTCCCCTGTACCCCCTGCACCCACACACGCACAGCCTCCCGCACTACCGATAGCCCACGCCAGAGCGGCTCTTTGCCACACCGAACCTACGTGGACACATCATCAAAGCCCATAGTTTACATCAGGGTCCATTCTTGGCACTGCACCATCTACAGGCTTGACAATGACCCTCAGGTCTTTGAGAGGCAGATACCCTCCCTTGGGACTTCAAAAAATGGGCTGGGGTCCCACAGGGTGAGGGGCTTCCCCTCAGGGAGCCTCCTGAGCTGCCTGCACCATCCTGGGCACAGCTCTGCACAGCATGTGTAGCTGCTAAGTCCCACCATGTGCCCCCAGAGCCCAGGGACGCCCCCACGTGGGCCAGGCTTCCCCATCCTTCGGGGTATTTCACGATGCCTTCTCCCCAGCCACTCTTCAGTGGCACTGCTGGATACAAGCCACGTGTAGCCGTTGAGAGTTTACAACGTGGCTGGTCTGAATGCAGATGTAAGTATAAACTACATGGCGGATGTTGAAAACTTAGCATGAAGGGAATGTAAAACCTCTCAATAATTCTGCACACTGGTTACATGCTAAATGGTAGTAGTATTTTGGATATATTCAGTTAAATGAAATATTAGAATTAAGTCCACCTGTTTCTTTTTTATTCTTTTACTGTCACTACTGGAAATGTTCTACTTGCATATGAGGTTGGCGTTATATTTCTACGGGACAGCACAGCTCTAGATGGAGGACCCAGGCACCATTCCCCTACACCCGCCCCCCCCCCCCCCCAGTTGGGACCTTGGACTTTGAGAGCACAACGTGTGGCAGGTACATTACAAGCCATCACCACCAGGGGGAAGCACCTCCCCTCAACTAAGACTCGGGGCTGGAGAGCAGCCTCCTCTCCCAGCTGCCTGGAACCAGAAGAATGGAAAGAAAGGCCAGGGCCCCTCACCTGTTCTCCGTGGAACAAAAGAACTGCACCCACGGGTTGGTACTGCCACTGTCCGGAGCTGGGGGCAGGTACATGGCCTCAGAGAAGCATGTCAGCAGCAGTTTCAATAGCTCCATCCTTAGGGAGGGGGGGTTACGGCAGGGGGTTCAGTACCTGAGGATGGCAATTCTCCTGTAGGAGGGCATGCCCACCCTGCCCGGCCCCAGCTCAAGTCCATGAAAAGTAATGACCCCACGTTATTTCTATCAGATTGATGTTGGGTCCCAAGTGGACAGGGTCTCCTTGAAAGACCCCATGCGTGGTTCCCTCTCTGAGCCGGGGAGTGGGGGGAAGGCCTGGGGTCCAGTCACACTGTGGGCTCCGGGTCCAACCAAAGCTCACCGGTTCACATCATGAATGTAGTTGGGCTGGGGAGAGTGAGCAAAGCCCACGCCAGCCTCCCAGATGTATTCACAGCTGTCCAGAGAGTGGACATCCTCTGCCGAGTCCTGGGGACACGGTCAGAGAGTGATCAGGCTGGGAGTGAGTGATCAAGACCCCCCATTGTCACCCCTGGGGGCAGAGACCCTCATATTATCCTAAAGACAGATCTTTTTTTTTTTTTTTTTTTTAATTTTTTTTCAACGTTTTTTATTTATTTTTGGGACAGAGAGAGACAGAGCATGAACGGGGGAGGGGCAGAGAGAGAGGGAGACACAGAATCGGAAACAGGCTCCAGGCTCCGAGCCATCAGCCCAGAGCCTGACGCGGGGCTCGAACTCACGGACCGCGAGATCGTGACCTGGCTGAAGTCGGACGCTTAACCGACTGCGCCACCCAGGCGCCCCTAAAGACAGATCCTTAACATCCCCCAGGTGATAATGCCCAAGGGAAGAAATTAATGTTCTTGAAAGCTCATTTTTCTCCTCTGGTTCTTTTACTTGCTCGGTCCAGCTTGAGGCAGGGAGAGAGAGAGGGGGCGGGAAGGGAACGGAATTGGGTGCACCTGGTGGTGCGTGGGGGGGGGGGGGCAGAGAACACTCAAGGTCGAGTCCATGGGCCCCCAGGAAGTGAGAGGGCCAGACCTCCTCCGTCCAAGCCCCACACCCCCCACCCACTGCCTAGGCGAGGACAATGGGTGCTTGTGCCAGCCTCCCGGATACAGGGGGCAGGGCCAGGCACCAGCTGGCTCCTCTCCAGCTGTACCAGCCACCAGCCCTTCCCAGACCTGCCCGGCTCTCCCAGAGCAGCCCCTGCCCTCACAGCGTCCCGCCCCAGGGAACTTCAACCAGCCCCAACCCAGGACCAGAGCCCTCCCCGGTCTGGGGGGTGGAAGACTGGGGGGCTCTCACCACAGTGCTCCTGCGGTGGCTCTGGACAGTGAAATCTGGGCAGAAGAGAAGGTCAGCGATGGCCAGAAGCAAGGACTCAGCCAAGGGCCGGGCATTCTCATCGTCGTCCTCTCCCTGCTAGGGACATAACATATAGGCCCCCTCAGTGGTCGCTGGCCAAGGAGAGGTGGCCCCAGAAGGCGGTTGGGATCTGGGCCCAGGCAGGCACCCATGGGCAGTGGGATGAAGGTAGAGGCAGAAGAGAAAGGAAGTAGATTCCCAATCACCTCAAACCTCCTTAGGCAGAAGGGGGCCAGAGCAGGAGCAGGGCTGGGACCCTGGGAGGAAAAACCCTCCCCACTGACTGGGAGGAGCCAGGCCAGGTCCCTAAAACTCTAGAGCGTCAGGCCTGCTGGGAATCACTGGGGTCCTGTCCTCGGCCCGGGAGGGGGCAGCCAGGGAGGGCAAGTGCCCAGCTTCCCTGCCCCACATCTGCCCAGCTGCAGGGGCAGAGACCCCTGTGGGAGAAGCCCCCTCCTCAGTAGCACCCCCTACTCGCCTACTCTCGTACTTCCCAAACGCCACAAGAGATTTGGAGGAATATGACCAACCCCAAATGGGTTCTCTCCCTGTCTCCCCGTCACCTCCCACCCAGCCCCACAGCCAGGCCCACAGACCCCTCCTCGCCCTGCCCCGGGCACTGTGGACCAGAAGAAGCCCCTCCAGTCAGGGTCCTCAAAGATGTAGGGCAGCACACGGGTGAGAAGCCGGCTGCAGTTCAGAACGATCTGCTTCTCCTTCTCCGAATGGCAGCCGCTCTCCGCTCCCTGCACCAGCTTCTCCACGGCCTGTGGGGACACGCAGAGGGGTACACTAGAAGGGTGGGGAGTGGGGCTCTGACACTTGGGGTCACTCCAGGCTTTGCAGGGGTAGAGGCAGACTGGCTCAGTCAGCCCAGGGGGACGGGAAGTGGCCCAGAGAGCAGCCTCACTGGAGAGCCCAGCCCGCCGCTCACTGGCTGAGACCTTGCTAAGTGACCACCTCTCTGAATCTGTCTCGTCATCTGTAAAATGGTGACAGTAACAGCATCCACCACACAGGATGAGCTGAATAAGTGGATGTGTGGGAAGGTGCTCAGCAAGGTGGGGGCCGGAGGAAGCCCTCACAGGGAGTGGGTGCCAGGATCACTTCCCTGCCAGAGCCCAGCCAGCGGGTCCAGGTGGGTGCCACCTTGAGACTGCCCAGAACTGGGCAGGCGGGATGTCATGGGGACCTGCTCTCTAGGTCCCCAGGGCTGGGCCAGCTTCTGCGCCCCCCTGGGAGGGTGGGAAATGGCCCAGCAGGGAGTGGCAGCGAGGGACGGGGTACCTTGCGCTCACCTTGTAGCACAGAGTGGCCAGGTTGGAGGGTGACTCCTCCCGCACAGCCCGGATCTCTGCCGCTGGCACCAGGGCAAAGACATCCTGCACCGAGGTGGCCGTGTCCGCCCAGAACTGGTCCCAAAAGGCATCATCGGTGGCTTCCACAGGCTGTGGGGGGACCCAGCGTGTCCAGAGTGATTACACTATCCCTTGCCGACAGGCCCACAGTTTGACCAGTCTGTAGCCAAAGGAGCCCCAGCAAGGAAGCCACGGTCCCCTTGTGCCATCCCTGCTGGTGCCCAGGAGCCCTCCCATGTGGGGGCCATGCTTCAGCCATCACGAGCCCGGGCTGGCACAGGCAGGCTGGAGACACTTGGTGCGGATGCCAGAGGTCAGCCGGGCACTGAGTTCGGCAGCCAAAGCCTAACTCAGTCCCTGAGGGACAGGGAAACTCACCGTCCTCCTCTGGCAGGGCCTCCCCACCTGGGGACCTCCCCAGGCCAAGCTTCTAGGTCAAGTGCCTGGGGACCAGACCCAGGTCATGCCCCTCCCCAAGGAAGAAGACAAGACGATGGATGATCGATGGATGATCATTTCGCCTAAGCCCAGCCTCACCGTCTCCCCTCGCCCCGGCTTCCACCCTCTCCCGGCGCACCCGAGTCTAAAGGAGTCAACCCGCATGGCTCTCTGATTGCCCCTGCTCCTCTCAGCACTCACTGCCAGCACCACAGCTCGGTCCACTCTTGCCAGGGCCCCACCTCCAAATTTATCTCCTCAATCCTGCCTCCACACTGCCCCCAACCCATGTTCAAAGCACAACACCGAAGGCACTGTTCCCTCCACAGAGACCTTTAGGGCTCCCCACTGCCTGCAGGACTGAGTCCAGACCTGGGCCAGACAGTCAGCCAAGATCTGACCTAACATACCTACATGCGTGCACACATGTGTCCACATGTATCTACACACGTATGCACACACACACATATTGTACACGGACACACACACACACCAGTATGTACTATCCCTATGACACAACCCTGTCACAGCTTCTCTTTGCCTCTGCTCGGACTGTCCCCTCTTCCCCGCATGCCCACCCTTCTAGCACATTCCAAAGTCCCACTGGTCCTAGGGAAGTGACACACCTTAAACACAGTTGCGCATTTTGAATCACATAGGCAGTTCACAGAGGGCACCAATTTGAATCATCAATTCCACTTCTAGAAACCCTAAAGAAATGATCAGACAGGTGCACGTATAAGGATGCTCACTGACGTGCTATGGTTGATAATAGTGAGAAGTTGGAATCGACCTAACTAGCCAACAATCAGGGAACACTCAAAAAGTTAAAACACTTCCATATAACAGGTTATTATGCAAACCACCAGAACCGTGTTCCCAAGGAGTGTTAATGAAGGAAAAACACTCAACGTACAACACTGTGTGGAAAAGATAAGGTAAAAACTAACTACAAGGTGGTCACAGTCTTTGCTAAATTATACAGCAATAAAAGCCTAGAAGAAAATGACAGAATGTTCACAGAGATTAACTCTCTGGGTGGTTTTTATTTTTTAACTGATATTTTTTGGCAAGCGCACGTATCACTACTTTTTCCTTTTGAATGTTCACCTGCTGAGGGCCAGGGTGTCCGAGGCACCCTCTGAACAGCAGCTCCCACAAGAGACCCTGGTTGCTCCATCAACCCAGCCTTCTCCCTTCTCTGAAAGCGCTGACAAATGCCCTGCTACCACACAAATCCACACACAGTGTGCATTACTCTTACCATCAAAATATATCTCATTTAAAAATAACTCCGTCCTCTGAATCCCCTTCTTCCAAGAATTCTCCCAAAGCTCTAGATCCAGACAGGATTGTTTCCACCTTGGAACCCTGCTCCCCACCCTCAGTCACTCATCATAGGCCCTGACTCCAGGGTCTCAATGCACCTGCCTCAAGGCCCCATTAGCCCACCAGCCCTGTTTCCTTGACCCTGCACTTGGGGCATATGGCAGATGTTCAGCCAATATTTGTTCAGGGAAAGGCCATCATTAGTCCTAGAGATCGCTTCAATCTAGTCCCTGGGCAGGGCTGAGCACCAGTGGGGCTGTCCAAGCTCCGGGTGGGGTAGAAAGCCTCACCAAGGTCCACGTGTACCCTGGCCCACTCCCCCAGCAGCGCCCCCCACCTTCCAAGTTACAGGAGAGCACTTGGGGGACAGCACGTGGCCATGGCCCTCAGGCCAGGCCTGGTACCAGGGCCTGCTCAGTCTCAGAACTGGTAGAGCAAGTTAGCTGGGGGAGAAGAACAAAGGCCAAAGGAGGGGCCCTGGGGCTGGGGTTTGCTGGCCCTCCTGCCCTCAGCCAGGACAGCCCTCTGACAGTCACTGGAGTCACAGGATGCCACAACCCCCCCCCCACACACACACACACAGTGTGGGTGACCAGGATGGGGGTGGGGAAGGACATCCTAGAAAACCTGGGAGCACCTCTGGGAAGCCCCCATCTCTGACACTTTCCCCACCAGCCAGGTGGTTACTACCCCCTTAAAGGGGCAGAAACTCATCTGAGCACCAGTGGACTTGACCTCTGGCCCAGTTCATCAGGCAAGTATCACCTAGGGACTGAATTCAAAATGAGGAGAGAGACTTAGAAGGAAACTTAGGAGGCCCCAGGCTACTCCAACCAAGAAGCAGAAGAGAGTCCCAGCTCTCTGGCTCCCATTGCGGCTCGGTCACCATCACCTGGCTTCAGCTTGGTCACCATCACCTGGCTACCCCAGGCTGGCCTGATACTATGGGTATTGGCCAGGGTCACTGGAGCCTCTCAGGCTTCTGAGGGGAGAAACACAGCTTAGCTCCGGTCCCAGTTACCTGAGCTGGGCTCCACACAACTCGCGGAAGCTTCTAGAGTCCAAGCCAGTCTTTTTTGAAAAGAGTATTTTTGCTGGAGGTAGGAACGCTCTTGCTGCCAGGGCATAGGAACTGAACTACCCTGGTGGGAAACCAGATATTCTTAGCCCGGTTTTGCCAACATCTGCTCAGGCCAGACCCCCCACCAGCTTAGGGGCCCAGCTACATCTTTTCAACTTGCTGGGGGTGAGAGGGAAGGAAGGACCACAAGTGCTCTAGTCTGCTAAGGGTGACCTGTCCTGGAGGACCGTGTCACCACAGGTTCACACGCACATATATGTGCACACACGTAAACATGGACCCACCAGGTTTCACCTGGCCTACAGAGAGAATCTCCAAAAAGGCAGGATCTAGGGGAGGGTTCCGGGTCCAGGAAGGTCCTCCTTCTAGCGCCCCACCCATCCTAGGGAAGGTTCAGGAAACACAGCCCAAATTGCTAAGTCTCAGGACCAGGGTCGGGCCTAGCCCAGGGCAGGAAGAAAACAGGATGCAGTGCAGGAAGACAGGGAAGGCCCAGCAGTGGTGGCTCATGTCCACGCCACAGGAAAAGGTGCTGGGTCGGCTTGTCTGTGGCCCAGAACAAACATCTGTGTTCACAGCACAGCCTCTAAGGATCTGAGACTGGAGGACACCCTGTGAACCACTGGCCTGAGTCTCCTTGGGGATTCTGAGTGGCAAGGTCTGGAACAACCAACTGGGATCTGGTCTTCACTCCCCAGCTGCCCAAGCCAAGTCACTCTGCAGGACCAGAGGCTTCAGGGTCTCTCCCTCAGGCCACCCCAGGTCCCTTCCCACCTGCAGGGCCTCTCTGGAGGGAGACCCAGGCTAGTCTCCGGCTCCAGTCTTGACCCAAGCCAACTCACTGTCCTCAGCTGGGAAATGGGACAGTAGCATCGCAGCCAGCTCCATAACAGGGCTGGGAAAGCCATGGGCACACTGTATTTTGGGGAGAGGGCCAGCGCAGGTAGGAATCTAATCTACCCAGATCCTTTGGGACCTGGCTGAGCTAGTCCTGCTGGTCTGGCAAAGGACCCTGCCTGCTGAGCCAACAGCCCATAGTTCATTCCTCCAACAAGGTGTTTCCTTCCCCTGGTAGGTAAACATGGGAGTCTGCCTCCCTCCCTCCTCTCCCTGTGGCCCCACACAGAGGGACTGGCCCACTTCCCACCCATAGACCTAGAAGCCCCATCCCCAAAAAGCCAAGTGCTAGAATGAATCAGGAGCCATCAGGGAAGTGGCTGAGAAGCAAATCTGGTTTCTATCAAATGCCTCTTAGCTGGGTCTGGACTGTCCAGAGGCCCTGGGCATTTGCCAGGCACCTGACCTATCTCTCGTGGGAATGAGAGAGTATAAGACGAGAGGCCCAGCCTCTGGAGCTGTGACCAGCTGGCTGTGGGGAGATGCCTCCCTCAGTCCCACTCTAACTGCCATGAGCAAGAGAGAGCCCTTGGGGGTAAGGGTAAGAGGAAAGTCCCAGACAGTAGCAAGTCCTGACTCCCTTGAAAGTGGGGGATCTGTGGAATCAAGGCTGGGCATCTCTGTAGCCAGGGCAGCCTGGTTCAAGGGGTAAGGAGAGAAGGGGTAGGCAGAGAAGCAGCCTTGCTGGGGCCAGGTCCTATATGTTGGGGGCAAGGAGGTGATCCCTGTGCCACTTGTGAATTCAGGGGAGTGTGCAGGCATGGACTAGGCTGAAAGACATCCCCAGGCCCCACACCAGCCAGTCAAAGACAACTTGGAGGGTTGTCAGCCCTGACCCAGAAAACAGAGGGTACCTGAAAACACAGCCATCCCCACCGCTGGGCCTCAGAGGAGGAGCCCCCTGGAGCAGTGATCCCCAGCTGGGAAACCGGACTTCATGGGCCTGGGAACAGGTCTCTTTGCTAGGCTGCAGTGCTGCCCGCCACTCTTTGCACGTTCTCAGGAAGACCCGGGCCTTCCCTTGCTGTGGACATCGACCTGGGCCCAGAGAGGCCGCTACCAGCGCGCACCAGCTGTTTTCCCCGACCCGGCAGGCGCCGGCCCGGCTTTGTTTGCATTGAATCAGCCAGGGTCTGTGCGTCTGGGAACCTCGGGCACCGAGGGGCAGGGAGGGGAGCAGGGAGGTGGATGGGTGGATGGGGGCGGGAAGGGGGGGAAGCTGGAGATGCGAGGCTGGAGGGGCGGGAGCGGGGGTGGGGTGGGGGGAGGGGGCGGGACAGGTGGCGGACAGCAGCGCTGCCGGCTCTGGGAGTAGGCACACGTCAGCCTAAGGTGGCAACAGCGGCTGCGGATAGAGGGATATTCCCGGGAGAGGAGGCTGGGGGTGAGGGACTAGGGCTAGGGGATGAAGCCTTGGGCTACAGGCCAAGGGTCCCACTCCGGCCCTGGCTTCAGCGTCACCCTGCAGGCCAGCCGGTCCCCCATCTCCTGACAAGCCAAGTTCGCGCAGCCCCCCGGCCCTGCCCAGCCCCCAGCCCGGCAGGTGGGTGGGGAGGCCAGGGCCCCGGTCGCACCTGCGTCTTGGTGGTGAGCTGGATCACCGCCTTTCGGAAATTCAGCTTAGAGTCGGCCGACCCCATATCGCTGGAGCCCGCTCCGGCCCGGCCCCGGCCCCGACTCCCGCCCCGGCCCGGGCTCCGGCTCCAGCTCCAGCTCCGCGGCCCCCGCTGCTCTCGCAGAAGAGGAGCGGCGCACCCCGCCTGCGGGCCCGGCGTCGGCCCCGCCCCCTCCAGGCTCCTCCCCGCTTGGCTCCGCCCTCACGTGGCTCCGCCCCCGCACCTGCCGCGCCCCGCCCCGCCCGCTGCGTGAGCCGGGAGTCTCCCCCTCGGATCCACTGTCGCCACGCACTCCGGGCGTCCTGCTCCCCCGGACCCCGGACCTCTGCGCCCTCCCTTCGGCTTCAGAGCGCTGTCCCTGTTCCAGCTCTCCCATTTCCACTCGGCCGCCAGGGCCCGCAACCCTCCCAGCCTCCCATTCCCTGCCCCCATCCTCACCATTGGTCCCACGCAACTCTGGGCCCATACTTTCCCAGGCAGCCCTCTCCTTTGAGTTTCTTCCTTGTCAATCCCGATTCTCCCCATTCCTTTCCCCCCCCCTCGGTATTTGCTTTCCTGGTTCCCTTTTATTTGACCTGTCAAACCCACATCACCAGACAGCCCCGCTTTTTTCCAGCCACAAGCCCCAGGCTCCAGAAAAGCAGCTCCCTGGCCTGATGAGAGTGGGAGGGTCCCCCAGGTCCCACAACTCCTTTCTGGCCACCTGCCTTCCCTGAGAATGCTTGGAGGTCCATCTGTTTTCAACAAAATGTGTTGCGGGACTATTATTTACTAACACTGTGTCAAAGACAGGGACATTGGGAGCTTAAGTCATGGGGCCTGCCCTTTATGAGCAATTGGTTTGGGACAGAAACGAGGAAAGAAGTAAATATGGTTCAGCTGAGTGAGCCTTTGATAGAGGCAAATTAATATTATCAATGATGATGATGCCTCTAACACAAGAAAAACCTACCTCTGAGGTAAGTATTATCCCCATTTTACAGGAGGGGAAACTGAAGTTCAAAGCAATTACATTACTTGCCCAAAGTAATGACAACTCACACAACTGCTAAAGAACAAAACCAAAACAGCAAATCCAACTCTGGCACCAAAAGAGGCAGCATTTTTTCCATATCATCTTGCATGCTGTGTCTGGAAGCTTCTGGAAATCCTAAGATGCTTCAAAGAAAGGTGGCATTTAGCTTAAATAGGAATCCCACAGGTGAAAAATGAGGGGCGCACCATCTATCCAGTGAAAGGGTGGCACAAAGCAGGGTAGGACAGGCATGGAGGCAGAGAGGAGGGGGACAGGGATGTTGCCCTGTCACCCAAGGAGCAGACTCTGAAGGATAGCTCTGTCCTTGCTCCAGAGGTGGGTTTTCCCTGCCCTGGATGACATTCTGGGCAGGCTCTGTGGCTTTTCTAATCCCTCCAAGATAACAAAGGAATAGTGTCTTTATTTGGCATTAAAAAAAATAATTAAAATCCAGTCTACTCTACAAATCACCCAACCTCAGTCCAGGCCGCAGTGACATTAAAAATTCAGAATCTTGGGGCGCCTGGGTGGCTCAGTCGGTTGAGCGACTGACTTTGGCTCAGGTCATGATCTCACGGTTCATGAGTTCGAGCCCCACATTGGGCTCTGTGCTGACAGCTCGGAGCCTGGAGCCTGCTTTGGATTCTTTGTCTCCCTCTCTCTCTGCCCCTCCCCCTCTCACACTCTGTTTTTCTCTCTCTCTCTCAAAAATAAAATAAAACATTAAAAAAATTTTCAGAATCTTGGGGATCCTGGGTGGCTCAGTCGGTTGAGCGTCCAACTTCAGCTCAGACTGTCGAGATCTCACTCTTCATGAGGTCAAGCCCCACACTGGGCTCACTGCTGTCAGAATGGAGCCTGCTTCAAATCCTCTGTCCCCCTCGAGCTCTCTCTCTCTCAAAAATAAATAAACATTAAAAAATTTTTGTAATATTAGTCATCAAGGAGATGCAAATTGAAACCATAATATAATAATTATTACACACCTATTAGAATGGGTTAAAAAATAAAAACAACAATACCAAATACTGGTGAGGATGGGGAGCATTTATATTTTCTTATAAAGTTAAATTATACAATTACCACATGACTCACTAATCCCACTTGTGGTATTTACCCAGGAAAAATGAAGACATATATCCAAACAAAAAGCCTGTGTAATACTTACAGCAATTTCATTTATAATCACCAAAGAGTGGAAACTGCCCAAATGTCCATCATCTGGCGGATAAACGGATTGGGGGTCACCGGCACAATGGGACTAGTATTTAGCAACAAAAAGGAGCAAACCACTGATCCAGGCAGCAACAATGTGAATGAATCTCAAAAGTACTGTGCCAGACACAGAAGGCAGCTTACTGTATTATATCATTTATATGACATTCTGGAAAAAGACAAAACATTGGGACAGAAAACAAAGAAGGGATTATTGCCTTGGGCTGGGAGTAGGCTGAGAGATGGACTATGGAAAGATATGAGGAGGGGCACCTGGGTGGCTCGGCTGAGCATCTGACTTCAGCTCAGGTCATGATCTCCTGGTTTGTGAGTTTGAGCCCCGCATCAGGCTCAGAACCTGGAGCCTGCTTCAGATTCTGTGTCTCCCTCTTTCTCGGTCCCTCCCCTGCTCAGACTCTGTCTCTCACTCTCTCTCTCTCTCTCTCTCTCAAAAATAAATAAACATGAAAAAAAATTTTAGGGACGCTTGGGTGGCTCAGTCGGTTAAGCATCCGACTTCAGCTCAGGTCATGATCTCGCAGTTTGTGAGCTCAAGCCTCACGTCAGGCTTGGAGCCTGCTTCGGATTCTGTGTCTCCCTCTCTTTCTGCCCTTTCCCTGCTCACTCACTCTCTCAGGAATAAATAAACATTTTTAAAAAACTGTAAAAAAATTTTTTTGAAAAGAAAAAAAAAGGTATGAGGAAACTTTTTGGGGTGATGGAAACATTCTGTGCTATGATCATGGTGGTAGTTCAATGACTGCATATGTTTGTCGAAGTTCGCATACACCTAAGAGGGATAGATTTTATGGTATGTAAACTATGCCTCAATAAATTTTACTTCCAAAAAAACAAAAACCAAGAGCAGGTGTTAAGTGGCCATCCCAAGGGAGTAATTATGAGCCCTTTGGTCTTGTCCATCACTGGGAGCCATTTCAGGGATTTGCAACCAGGAACTCCCAACGGCACCAAAATATTACTCAACATCCAGAGACCTTGCTCCTCCCATCAGCTTTCACAGGATGGATTTAAATAAATCCACTTATCCTCCTCCAACCTCAGGAGGTCTTCTCCTGTTCACTGGGTACTCTGCTCCTCAGGAAATCTTGGTGTCCATCTTGAGGAAATCTTATAAGGTCCCTGGGCACTCTTGCCCCTATAGGCTGGAAAAAATATTATCTTGAGGAAAGTGACCACTGATACATCTAGGTGGAAAGATATCCATTTATCCCTACCACGTATTTACTGTCTCTAGGTTAAACTTAACATCCTCCTTAATCCCACCAACGATTGTTATTTAAGTTTATTTATTTATTTATTTTGAGAGAGAGAGAGAGAGAGAGAGAGCAGGCAAGCAGGGGAGGGGCAGAGAGAGAAGGAGAGGGAGGATCCCAAGCAGTCTCTGCGCTGATCAGCACAGAGCTGGACGCGGGGCTCGAACACACAAACCGCAAGATCGTGACTTAAGCCGAAACCAAGAGTTGGGTGCTTAAACGACTGAGCCACCCAGACGCCACCCAGTGATTGCTTTTTAACCGCTGTTGGTATTGTTTAGTGCATATACTGAAGAGAGGCAAGGTGGCCTAATGACCAGGGTTTGCTCCGAAATACTGTAGCAAAGAAAACACAAGACGGAGAACACACAGGCAAGAGGAGGCAAATGTGTCCGTCTTGGTCACTGTGGAACCTGTGGAGTCTGTGGAGATTCGCTGTTCTCTCTACTTTTGTGCATGTGCTTGAAAACTCATGTAGTCAAAATCTTTAAGGAAAAAGACTAGATTTATACAGGAAAAATAGTAGTCAAGCAGAGCTTTTAAAACTTTAAAGAAATTAGTTGGGGTGTCTGGGGGGCTCAGTCCATTGAGCAGCTGACTTGGGCTCAGGTCATGATCTCATGGTTGGTGAGTTCGAGCCCCACATCGGGCTCTGTGCTGATGGCTCGGAGCCTGGAGCCTGCTTCGGATTCTGTGTCTCCCTCTCTCTCTGCCCTTCTCCTGCTCACACTCTGTGTCTCTCTCAAAATAAATAAATAAATAAATAAATAAATAAATAAATAAACATTTAAAAAAAGAAATTAGTTATCTTTATTAATTTGATGATTCTCTAGTAGGCTCTTAGCTATGATTTCCTATGTGGAAACCATGCCATGCCCCTCCTTTTATGCCCAGCATAAAGAGTTGCTGTCTGCAGCTCCGATGAGCCCTTTTTTTCTGAGTTTAACCATCAGTCACGCAACAAACATTAACTCCATACCTGCTAAGGGCCACATCCTTTGCGAGGTGTTAGGGCCTGAGCGACAAAGGCAAGTTCCTACCGCCAAGACAGGGCAACCATACAGGCACTAAAGAGCCTTGGGGTCGAGAGTGGAGTCTGTCCAGGACACTGGCAAGGGAGGAATGGAAGAAGCAGAATCCAGAGGAAGAGAGCCCCGTGGTAAGAGAGGACCAACAGGAACAGGGACCAACAGGAACAGGGTCTGGAAGGGAGGGAGCCATGGGATGGATACCCTACCTTCACTGTTCTGCTCTCTGACTTCCCGCTGGTGCCTCCCATCAGTGGACTCCCAGACAGCAAGAGAACAAGGGAGGCCATTGATGCGGCCCACAGAAGCTTCAGCCTCAGGCCACCGAGCAGATAGAGAGGATGGAAAGAGCAGAACAGGCCAATGGAACCTGTCCCACATCCAGGTGGGAGTAACAAGTAGAAAGAAAGCCCAAAAGTGCAGAGAGCCTGGTTTGCCCAGGGCCCAGAAAGACCTGGTTGGGATGAAATGTGGAGTGATACGAGATAAAGCTGGAGAGGCAGGCCAGGACTGGACCATAAAGGGCTTCATATCCTGTCCAAGAGCTTTTATCTCACTCTGTGAGCACTGAGGAGCCTCTGAAGCAGGGGAAGAATGTCATTGGATGTCATTATGTCTTGGCAAAGCCGTTCTGTCTGTTGCAGGAAAGATAAAGCGATCTGAACACTGGGAACCCAGCGTGGAGGGGGAGAGAGGACCAGGGCTGAGCCCAGGCAGTCACAGGTGGAATGGGGAGGAAGGATGCAGGTGATGTCTCAAGGTGGAAGCTTGGGACTTGCTTGTCAATCGGATGTGTGTTCGCCGTGTAACCACCTCCTACCAAACGCGGGTGTAAGACAAGCACCACTTTATTGTAAATTCTGTGCTCAGTAATTCAGACAGGACCCAGCTGAGGTGGCTTTGCATCTGTTCGACGGTGTCTGTGGTCTCAGCTGGGGAGACTAGCAGAGGTAGGGGAGGGTTCACCCAGAAGAGCTGGGACCTGGAGTCATCTGGAGGCTTCTCCACTCATACATCTGGCGCCCGGGCTGGGCAGACTCAGAGGCTGGGCTCAGCTGGGGGTGAAGATGGTCACAGCAATATTGGACTTCTGCATGTGGCTTGGGCGTCACAGCTCTGAGAGGGAGTGTCCCAAAGGGTGCATACAAAAAGAGGGTGTCTGGAGAGAAAGAGGAGGCAGCTGCATGGCTGTTTAGTACTGAGTCTGGGAATAACATTTAAGTCATTTCCACCAGGGGCTCCTGGGTGGCTCAGTCGGTTGAGCGTCCGACTTCAGCTCAGGTCATGATCTCACAGTTTGCAGGTTTGAGCCCCATATTGGGCTTGATGCTGTCAGTGCAGAGCCTGCTTTGGACCTCTGCCCCTGCCCCATTTGTGTTCTCTCTCTCTCTCAAAAAGTAAACATTAAAAAAAATATTTTTTCTTAAATATAAATTTTAAATAAATAAAGTCACTTCCATCACATTCTGTTCGTCAAGGCAATCAAAATCCCACCAGGTTCAAGGGGAGGGGACCTCCACCCACCTCCCCATGGGAGAAGTGTTAAAGGAGTCAGTGCCGTATTTAAGACTGCCGCACTGTGGGTGATTCTGTCTCCCACACCTCATTCCCCCAGGCCCAATCATTCTCTCTCCTGACCTTTGCCTGTCTTCTCATCTCAGTAAATGGTACCTCCCAGGGGTACCTCTGCCCCTCCCCTGCTTGTGCTCAGGCTCTGTCTCTCAAAAATAAACAAACGTTAAAAAAACCTTTTTTTTTTAATTTTTAATATTTCTTTATTCTTGAGAGAGAGACACACACGCACAGAGTGCGAGTGGGTGGAGGAGGGCAGAAAGAAAGAGAGGGAGACACAGAATCCGAAGCAGGCTCCAGGCTCCGAGCTGTCAGCACAGAGCCCGACTCGGGGCTCCAACTCACAGACCGTGAGATCATGACCTGAGCTGAAGTCAGACGCCCAGCCAACTGAGCCACCCAGGCGCCCCCACCAAAAAAAAATTTTTTTAAATAAATAAAATAAAATGCAGCTCACAACACTCCCCCACTGAAAACACCTTGCAGCCCTTTGTTAGGAACAATTTTCGCTGGGCCCCCACCCTGACCTCCAAGGCCCTGCATGGGCTGGGGCCCTGCTCACCCTCCCTGGGAGCCCCCAGCATCCACTCATGCCACACAGGTCTTCCTCCATTTCCTCAAACCCTCTGACCTCTTTCTGCCTGGGACATCTCCTTCCAGTCTCCATGTGGCTGCCCCGTTCTCTTCCTTGGGGTCTTATCTTCCATTTCTCCTTCCCTGGGAGATTCCCCATCCCAGGCTGTTGCTATCTTAGCTACCGGTGTGTTTACTAAAAAGTTGCCATCATTTAAAATAGTTTCGCCTTTTTGTTCAGTTTATGTCTGTCTCTCCTACTGAAATGTAAGCTTCTCACGAGCAGGGACTGGGTTTGTCTTGCTCCCTGGGCCGCCAGCACCTAGCACTGGCCTGGCACCCAATTCTTTATTGGGTAAATGAATAAAGATAACTCCCGCGTCACAGAAGACAGAGCCAATTTGGCAGTTCCCTTCAGTCGATAGGAACCACACGTGTTCACGAACTCCTTCTCAGATTCATTTTGTAGTTATTTCAGGAGCCTCTGAGGTGGGGCAAGGGGAGGGACAAAGAAGGAAAGTCAAGGAATATGGTGCTGCCCCTGGTTTCAGAGCGTTTATTTGTTCATTCATCAGGCACCTGCTCTGTACCGCGCAGAGTTCCTGCCCTCGACCAGCTCTCCACCTGCCCAGAGGCAAATAGATCCCATGTGGTGGGGCCGTAATCTGTGACCAGGTACGCAAGTTGCAGTGGGAGCTGGGCAGCCGAGGCCCCTGGCTCCCACCCTGACTGCAGCAGCCTCACCTGCCCCCCAGCAATCCCCCACCAGGAAGGTAAGGTCCCTGGACGGGTCTCCCCAACCCGCCTCAGGAGCCCTGCCAGGAGAGATCTCGTGATGGGCAAGAAATAGGTCCTGCGGGTAAAAAAGGTCCTGAATAGTGTATGCTCCCATGACCCATACACGGTGCTAAGCCCTTGGCCTGTGTCAGCTCACTGAATCTTCTCCATAGCCCCACGGGGAGGTCTCAAAGGAGTAAGGGTGAGGCCACAGGAGGACACTCAGCATTTGCACCCTAGAGGTCACTCCACTGATGGCAGGCCTGGAGGGTTTAAACTGCAGGGATTTGAGGTAGACACACGGAAGCATTTTCTGACCACAAGGACCGTGAGACTCTAAAATAATTCCCTGCTCAGAGCAGACAGTTGTCCGGGACACAATGAGATGGTATATGGAGGCAGCGGGGATGGGCACCAGATGACCTCACTCACGCCTTACCCCGCCTGGCACTGACTTCAGACTGGTGTTGGGGGGTGTGGGGGGGGGAGGGGGCAGATGGGGCGAGATCGTTCAGTGCAATGTGCGCCCGGCGCTGAAACGATGCGTCTGGGGACTGGGAGGGCAGCGTGGCCTGCAAGGCTGGGGGCACCCGAGGAAAGTGTCCTGGGGTCGCCCGATCCCCTGAACCCAACCCAAGATGCGCAGCGGGCGGGGCGGTCCATCGCCCGAGGGCCCAGCGACGCGGGCTGGGTACCTGCCCCTCCCCCAGGGTGACTCGGGCGACTGGGAGCTGCCGGGACCCTCCGACGTCAACCTGCGCAAGTGCCGTCATTTCCGGTGGGCCGGGCTGGGAGGGTGGGTGGCAAGTGGCGTCTCAGCCATCGTGTCGGGATGTCCATCCCCGCCCTGCGCCCAAGCAGCGCAGGCGGGAGGGCGTTTGCGTCTCGGGGTCCCGGCTCCCAGCTCCCCCGCCGTCCCCAGCTGTGCTCTGGTCCCACATCCAGGAGCTGGGCTTGCGTCCCCGGGGAGATCGGGTGAGCGGTCGGGAAGCGCTCCTGGTCGCTAGAGTGTGAAGCCAACCCCAGGGAATCATAACGCCCACGGCTTGGGGATATCGGGTCCACCGAGGGCTCTGGCCATCAGCGCCGAGTCCTGATGCCTCCAACAAGGAACACCCAGTAGGTCCTCCTGACACACCTATGCGGTACCAGGCTGGGGACTACGAAGAACTCAACGCTTCTGACCCCTGAAGAGCCTCCTCTCTACGTAGAGGGAAAGGCCTGAAATGGATCCCAGCGGATCCCAGCGGCTTGTTGGCCGCTGGCTCCGAGAGGCTGAGGAATTTCCTTCCTCAAAAGAGCTGAGGGGCGCCTGGGGGGCTGAGCCTCTGACTTCGGCTCAGGCCATGATCTTGCATTGTCGGTTGGAGCCCCGCATCCGGCTCTGCGCTGACAGCTCAGATCCTGGAGCCTGCTTCAGATTCTGTGTCTCCCTCTCTCTCTGCCCCTCCTCTGCTCCTGCTCTGTCTCTGTCTCTCAAAAAATAAAATAAAACGTTTAAAAAAAAAAAAAAGGCAGAGCTGACTTTCCTCCTGGAATAGTTTAAACAGTATTAAGTCTGGCCTGAAGGCGCAGGGAGTGGTCCCACTGGGCAAGGAGCCTGGGGTTCCAGTACCCCAAATCAGGCAAAGGGCGGGGCCCAGGCCTGGCCCACAGCATACATCTCCCTGCCGTCAGTCAGCCACAGCTCTGCAGGTCACCTGGACCTCCACTCTGTGTCCCCCTGCGGAGCGGAACAGGGAAGTCCCACTGACCTGACAGGGTTGGCTTCCCAGCTTTGGCCCATACCAGCCTCATGAGATCCAGGAGAACCTGGCCTGAATCACCCTGCCTATTGCTGCGATGGCAGTGAGAATCCAGCCTTTGTGACATGTTGATCCCTGCCAGGTGATGCTTCTGGGGCTGGGGCAGGGGGAGGGTGGCCACAGGAGAGGAGAGCCATGCTGAGGGTGTGGCCAGTATGGTAAAGGCTGAGAGGTGACCCAGGAGCTGGATGTTTTCACACATAGGGGTCATCTAAGTCACCACTGAAAGCATCAGTGAATCTTCAGGTTGGGACTGCCTTTAATTGCTCTAACTAGCATCCTCACTGCCCAGGCTGGGGAAACTGAGGCAGCCCTCCCCAGGCCCTCCCCAGGCCCTGGCCCTCAGCTATTTGCCACTGCTCTCCCCTGGGACTTCCTAAACTCCCTAGGGGCAGCACTCCCACAGAGCTGCAGAATGAAGAAATGAGCACATGGGAAGGAGACTTGGTGGGCATGAAGCGCTGACCAGATCCTTCTAGAACTTACCCCCCACCCCAACCTGCTGGTCCCTTAGACTCACTTTTGCCTCCATCTCAATAAATGGCATCACTATCGCCCAGTTACTAGAGCCGGGAGTCTAAGGCAGTCAGTTCATCTGCACGCAAAATGCAAAATGTTTCTCGTCTTGCTCCATTTCCACTGCTACCAGCCTTGCCCATCCCACCATTACTTCCCTTCCAGATGATCACAAAGGTCTCCAAACCAGTCTTGCCTCCACTCTTGCTCCCTCCCCTCCACTTCATGCTCCAAAATTGCCATTGATCTTTTTTTTTTTTAAGTTTATTTATTTATTTTGCAAAGGGGAAGGGTAGGGGCAGAGAACGAGGGAGAGAGAGAGAGTCCCAAGCAGGCTCTGCACTGTTAGCACACAGCCCGAGATGGGGTTTGAACTCATGAACCAAGAGATCGTGACCTGAGCCAAAACCAAGAGTTGGACCCCTAACCAACTAAGCCACCCAGGCACCCCACCACCGATCTTTTACAACTGAAAATAACAAGCCTTGTCCAGTTGCGGGGGGGGATCCCAATTTATTCTCTTGTCCCTAACTCCCATTTCATCCACTCCACTCAGTTACACTGGCCTTTCGTCAGTTCCTAATATAGGTCAAGCTCTTTTTGCCTTAAGGTCTTTGACCTTGCTGTTGCTTCTGCCTGGAACACTCTCCCCCCCAGAGCTTGGCATGGCTGGCACCATCGCATCCTTTAGGTATTAGCTTAGATGTCCCATTCTGAGGGAGGTCTTTCCTGAATGCTAAACCTAAACCTTGCCCCAAACTTTCTCCCAGAACCCTGTTAATTTCCTTCATGGCACATGTTACAGGTCGCAGTAATTTATTTATTTATCCCCACTAGAAGGAAAGCCGCACAGGGACAGAGACTGCTTATGTGTCAACCAAAGATTTATTTTTCTTCTTAGGTAAACTATGTTATTAACGTATGTAACATATATTCAAAGAAATGTACACATCCTAAGTGTACATTTGTCGCAAAGGAACACACCTGTGTAACCGGCACCTGGGCCAGGAAAGAAAATACCCCCAGCCCCTCAGAGTTCCCCACATGGATCCTCACTCATAGATAAACACTATCCTGATCAGATTCCTTTTTGCCAGTTTTGAACTTTACGTAAATAGAATGATCCCTAAAGATGCTCGCATCCTAATCGTTACCTTTAAATACGTTACCTTGCATAGCAAAGGGAACTTTGCAGACGTGATTGATAAGGACCTTGAGATGGGGAGATTATCTGGCTTATCGGGCAGCCTCCGTGTCATCACAGGGTCTTTAAAAAGCGGAAGAGAGTCAGAATGATGCCGTGTGAGAAGGGTGCAACCTACTGTTGATGGCTTTGAAGATGGAGGAAGAGGGCCATGAGCCAAGGAGTGTGGGGTGGCCTCTAGAAGGTGGAAAACTCATGGAAACTGATTCTCCCCTAGAGCTTCCAGAAGGGAATACAGCTTTGCAGACTCCTATATTTCAGCCAGTGAGAGCCATGTTGGACTTCTAACCTAAAAAACTGTCAGTAAGTTTGTGTTGTTTCAAGTTGCTAAATTCAGGGTAACTTGTTATAGAAACAATAGGATGCCAATTCGACTATTTACTTTTTTGTGCCTGGCATCTTTCGCTCAACATTTTATTTGTACTATATAATATTCCATTGCACACGGATACCACATTTTATTCATTGACTATTGTTGGACATTTGGGTTGTTTCCAGTTTGGGCTATTATCAGTTGTGCTGCTATGAACATTCTTGTACATGTCTTTTGCTAACAGATGTACATATTTCTTTTTTGTTTTAAGTTTATTTATTTATTTGTGAGAGAGAAAGAGAGCACAAGGGAGGGTTAGAGAGGGAAGGAGAGAAAGAATGCCAAGGCAGGCTCCGCACTGTCAGCATAGAGCCCAATACAGGGCTCAAACTCATGAAGGTGAGATCATGACCTGAGCTGAAACCAAGAGTCAGACGCTCAACGGACTGAACCACCCAGGTGCCCCATGTACATACTTCTGTTGCACATATATAAGAAACAGAATTGTTAGATTACAGGATGTGCATATATGATGCATGCTGTGATTCATCTCCCAGATTCCCTTTCAGGACTGAAGGATATGTTTCCCCAACTGCTGGAAAGCCTGCTGGCTGACAGTCCTCAGCTGTCAGCCCTCTCTAAGAAAAGAGGAGCTGAAAAGAGCTCCTTTGCCCAAGATCCGCACTGCTTCCCATTCACCGCCTGCATCCATTCAATGACTTGTTGATATGTGCAAGACGGGGGGGGGGGGGGGGGGGGGGGTATAAAGGCCCTCTCCTCATTGCCACTGGAATAGCTTTGAAGGATCTCTCTGGATTCAGATTCCGGAGCTGTGCAGAGTTGGGAAAGGCTTTTATCAAGGCCACCTCTCAACCCAACTCCTACCTCTGCAAACCCCATTTCCTTTCTCTTCCCCTACAAGTGTTGATCCTTCTAAAGAAGTTGAACACCCTGTCACATGTTTGTTGGGTCATTTGGTCATTTGTGAAGTGCCTGGTCAAGTCTTTTACCCACTTTTCTACTGGACTTACAGATATTTTTTTCTGTATTCTGGATACAAGTCCTTTGTTGGATATATTTGACACGTATGTTCAGAGTTGGATATACTCAGGATGCCACAACAGTACCAGCACATGATGGGTCCAATAAAAATCAGTTACATGAATGCTTGAGACCCTTTTAAGGAAAGGATGCTTAGAAGGTGAAATCATGTATGGCTTTAACTGGTATAACTGGGTATAGAATACGGAAGGGGAGGGAAGGGGAGGGAAACAGGACCTTAAAGGGAAAGGTCCAGAATGCAGGTAACACACCCTAAAACTTCGCCACTCCCGGCCTGAAGTTTCCGGCCACAAATATTCAAACACTCAACTTCTTAAAGGTGATTGTAAATTAACATTCATTCATTCAAAGAGTGCCCATGGAAGCTACCAGTGGGCCAGCCTGTTCTAGGCACTGAAGAGCCAGCTGTGAACAGGAGAGGCAAGAACTGTGCTTTCAGGAGATCTGGAGGGAGAGAGAGAGAGACAACAGCAGGTAAACAAAATAAAATCATTTCAAACACTGAGCCATAGTTGGAGGAGTTGGACGTAGAGGGAGGGTGAGGTTCAATCAGCAACTGACCCACCGAGACACCAAGGAGATACAGCCCTCGGCCCCGCCTCCATCTTTGCATACGTTTCCCGATTGGTCAGAGGCGGCTGGCCCCACCCCGCGAAGCGGGCGGCTAGGGAAGCGCGGGGCGGACCCCGCCAAGATGCAGCGGCGGCTCCCGGTGTCGCCGGGCGGGCCGGGGACAGCGCGGGCCGAAGCCGGGCAGCGGGCGCCCGTCGTGGCCCTCGCGTACTCCTAGCGCCCCAGACGTGCCGGCTGACCCCGGCCCTCCTTGCCGCCTTCCGGCCCGCCGTCTCCGCCCCTCCACCCTTTGTGCCGCCGCCGCCGGGTGCCCCCGGCTCCGCAGGACCCCGGCCGGGCCGGACCGCGGCGGCGCGCCAGCCCCGCGTGGGCTCCCGGTCTGCGGCCGATGGCGAGGGGGCGCGGCGCGGGCGGGGGCACTGCAGCCCGAGTCCGCGACGCGGGAGGCCCGGCCCGCCTCCGCCGCATTGTCCCGGGCCCCGCGCCCCGGCCCTGAGCCGCGCCGCCTCAGCGCCCGCCTGCCGCCCGCCGCCCGCGGGGCCATGCGGAGAGCCGCCGTGATGGAGGACTTCACAGAGGAGGAGGAGCCCTGGTACGACCAGCAGGACCTGGAACAGGGTGAGCACGGCGGCGTGGGTGCGGCGGGAAAGCGGGGTGCGCCCCGCGACCCCTGTCCGCTTCTCCATTGTTGAGCAGTATCACCCCGGGGAGGGCTGGGCTGGACCCGGAGCGCCGGACTCCGAGAGTGATACGTCTGGAGAATGGGGACGTGGAGACAGGGAGCGCTGCCCGAGAAGACCCGGGCGGGACCGGCGGAGACACACAAAAGTGGGGGGAGCGGCCATTCTCTTTCCCCGAACGACAGGGGCATACTTCCCCCAGAGCACCCACCTCATCTTAGAGGCAGGAACTGCCCAGGCGCCCCTACTATAATTGGGGGCTTGAGTACTGGCTAGAAGTCTGTGAAGGCCTGGAGGTGGCTCCTTGGCTATGTTTTGCTGAGAGGAATGGTGAGTGTGTGTGTGTGTGTGTGTGTGTGTGTGTGTGTGTAGGGGAAAGTTATCCCATTCCAAATCCGGTGGCACCCTCCCCTGCCAGGATTCCTGAGCTCTAAGGCTCCCAGAAAGTTTCCCCAACTTCTTTACCCTCTACCCAGGGAGGGTATAGGGGTTTGGGGACCCTGCTGGCCAAGAAGCAGCAAAAACTTGGAGTCTCCAAACGACTCGAGGGGAAGGGGGTCCCCAGGCCCTTTTCCTCCCCGCCTTTTCCCAAATGATTCGTGGTTGGAGGGAACCAGGTTTGGGCATTCTGAACAATGCACCAGACTACAGCCTGAGTAAATGGGGAGCCACCTCCCCCACTCCCATCTGAGCGTAGAGAGGGTGGCTGGAAGGGGGTTAGAATCTGGTGATGAGGTGGCCAACGTGACATCACTCTAAACAGGGGGTGGAGCTGTAGGACAGGAAGGAGGAGGAGGCCTAAGAGGGTCAGGGCCAAGGTCTGCTGGAATACAGTCGAATCCACCCTCTCTTCCCCCAAAGTGCCTCATTCTTGGATGGTTAGAGCTGGAGGGGCAAGGAAACGTGTCCAGGAGAAGTGACCACTGTCACCCAGCAAGCCAGGCGGGTGTGTGGACACAACTCTGGTTCAGTGTCTACTAACACCCCATGCTCTGAGTGGCCTATCCATGGGACCCCAGATGCCTAGCTTTGCCCTCATGTGAGGCATCTGACCAGATCCTGGAGCCTTTGATTCCTGGCCCTGACCCGCATCCCCACGTGGCCAGATTTGCTGGTAGATGAGACTGTCCTTGTACTCAGGAGCGTGGTGGGTTAATCGGTTTCTGGGGGACCAGTGTGGGACTGGGGGTGCTGGGCTGAACTCTGCCATATTCTTCACCCTAGAGTCTAACCTCAGCCTCCCTGCCTGGAGTATGATGTCCCATACTGGCTGCGACAGCCCGGTCCCCCATCCTGGGCATTACCCCCCAAATTTTGCATCCCACACACACCCATCAGGCTGACATTTAAGTGTCAGACACCGTCCTGGGAGCTGGGAACAGTCCCAGCCCTGGCCTCCTGGGTGCACCCTGGCAGGTAGAGGTGGGCCTGTAACTAAGTGTGGGTGTTAGGATACGGTAAGAGGGCTTCATGGAAGAGGCAGGCCTAGATGGAAAGATTGGAAGCTGAGCTCCTGGGAAGATGGCTTCCTGAGAGGCTGATGCTGATATTGTTGCTGTCTCATTTCGTTCCCGCACCCCTAACAAAGTCTCTGGCATTGTGCCCGGCCCAGATGTGGGAGGAAGGAGCCAGGGAGTAGGGGTGGGAGATACACTGCTTCTGTTTTTTTTAATTTTTTTTTTTTCAACGTTTATTTATTTTTGGGACAGAGAGAGACAGAGCATGAACGGGGGAGGGACAGAGAGAGAGGGAGACACAGAATCGGAAACAGGCTCCAGGCTCTGAGCCATCAGCCCAGAGCCCGACGCGGGGCTCGAACTCACGGACCGTGAGATCGTGACCCGGCTGAAGTCGGACGCTTAACCGACTGCGCCACCCAGGCGCCCCAAGATACACTGCTTCTGGAGAGCGAGAGGTGTCGAGACTCGAGCGGGGCCGGGCTGCCATGCTCTGGGGCTAGGGTAGGGGATGGCCATGCTGGTCTGCAGCAGCTGGCCTTGCTTTGTAGCCCCAGTAGCCAGGGTCCAGGAACAAGGAGGGAAACCAGAAATGAGGCAGTGTCAGAAGAAATTGGACTTCTTGAGCAAAAAAACACAAATGTCTGTTCGCCCTGGGTGAGGGCAGAAGGCAATGAGAGCAGAGACAGAGGGCCTTCTGGTGTAAGACTCATAAAGGTTGATGCAAAGGACCCTCTGAGCTGGAGGGTTGAATAAGGGTTGCCTGGGCATTGTAGGCAGAGTGGATGGCGTACGAAGGCACAGAGCAACATGAAAAGACCACGTGTGACTAGAAAGTAGGAGCTTCTAGAGTGCCAGGGGTGGGTTCAGAGGAAGCCTCAGGCCCAGCCAGTGCAGCACCACCTCCTAGAGCCCGGCACAGAGAGCTGGATGGGGGGGCGAAGCGTCGGCCGAAGGCCAGCTACACTGGGGTTCAGGTGCCTGTAACATCCCCCTTCCCTGCATCCAACCCCCAAATTCTCTCCTGCCCAGCTGCTCCCTGGTTGCCTCTGAGTGGCTCAGGAAGTGGTTTGTTCAGCCAGCTGGGTCTCCCCTCTGTGTTTGTTTCCCCCCTGCCCTGGGGGCAGACCTCAATTTTACTTTCTGGAAGCTTGGCCTGCTGTTTGACTTTGATTCCGTTCTGTCCCAGTGGAGGGAGGCAGTTGGGACAAGCAAGGTCCTAGATCCTCACCATGTTCCTTCCGCCCACTGACACAAGCACCTGTAAAAATAGAAAAAGCCATTGATTGTTAAGCACACTGGCTCTCTCCCTCTCTGCCCGCCTCCCTCCTCGACCTTGGACCAGGCATGGTGGGCCTTTGGTACCTCTTTCCATGCCGAGAGATGGCTGCTGAGTCACAGATGTGAAGCCCTGGGTGCCTGACCTTGAGTCTCAGCCTTGGGCAAGAGCTCTGACATGACAAGGAGAGGGAGGTGACCGGACCCCAATTGTGTGGACCCAGAGTTCCCGACATTCATGCCCTGGAGGTTGTAAGCAGAAACCCCGCAGCCCTGCCAGGTGATAGATCTTCTCCTCTCACCGCCTTTATCTTTGTTCCTTCCTCCCTGTGCCTGTCCCCTGTCCCTTTCCCACCTCTCTGCTCCAGAGTCTATGGGGCCACACCCCAACCCCAACCGGTGGGGACAGTGGGATTTCAGGGTTTCTTTTCAGAGACATTCCCTTGGCTGCTGGCCACTCCCTCTCAGGCCTCTGGGGCTCATGGGGAACACGTCAGCAGGCACTCAGAGGGCAACACTGCCGAAGCCCACCACAGGAGACCCCAGAAAACTCCAGGGCCCAGGGTCCAGGGGAGATGCCTATTCAGACTCGGTAACTTCCCCAGCTTGGTCCAGTGTGACCATTAATCTGGCCATAACAGACTGTTTATTACTCCGATTTCTACTTCCTCCTTAGCCAGCTCTCCCATTCTCCCACCCCCGGGCCTCCCCCACCCCTGGTCCAGGGAGAACCGCACTCCACCCGGAGTCCGGAGACACCGCCAGGCCTCTGCTAGCTGGTGTACCTTCCCCAGCACTTGGCTCCAGCCAGTCCCCTGCTCTGCACCTTCTAGACCTCTCCTGTGATCCCTCCTGGCAGCTTTGACCAGCTTAGCTTGCACTGTGATCCAGTTTCCCCGAGACACTCTCTGAGATTTTTCTCCCACCCCAGACAGCTTCTATTGTGCTCCCTTCCTCCCCACCCCTGAGTCATTGGGCGGCCTGGTTACATGCGGAGCCTTTGCAGCGCAAGCTTCTATGTCGCTGGTTTATAGCGTGACTTGCAGCTGGCCCAGCCGGCCAGCGGCAGGAATACGCACGCCCAGCTCACGTGCTCACCTGGAAGGAAAAACATAAAATGCAGTTGTTCTTGACCTTTCTTCACTCAGCTTTGGAGCCTGAAGTCTCGGACTCTAGGTTAAGCTGCGGGAACGCCAAGCAGATCAGCCGTGGAGCCCGTGCCCCCAGTGCCAACACAGGGGCCGGCATCAGTAGCAGTGGCCTCTTCACAGACCCCCCTGACAGTTCCCGAGGGAGAAAACACTGGTGAACGTGGCCTTCTGTTGTTTTTCATTTATACCTGAGTTATCTGATACTGTTTGGGGGTGAGCCAAACGTTCGCCATCGCATTACAGAGAGTAGGAAGGCGCTAGCGGTGGTCTTGCTGGGCTCCTGAATTTCCACTGAGCCCTCGACATAACATAGGGCTGCAGTTGTACGACGTTAAACGGCAGACTTCACACTTTGTGGACGGACGGGTCCAGAGGCCTTCACACTTTGTAGACTTCTGCCCAACTCATAATGAATAAATTCATACTGCAAGTGGCCCATTCCCCTACTGGTCTGTATCAGGCACCTGGTTTTTCTTGCCATCGTCATCAGATGTTAATTGCTCAAAGCTGAAGCTTCTTCTGAGATCTACAGGATCATTTTTCTTTTTTCTTTTTTAATGTTCATTTATTTTTGAGAGAGAGAGTGAGGGCGGGAGAGGCAGAGAGAAAAAGAGAGAGGGAGACATAGAATCGGAAGCAGACTGCTGGCTCTGAGCTGTCAGCAGAGAGCCTGACACAGGGCTCGAACCCATGAACCGCAAGATCGTGACCTGAGCCACCCAGGCGCCCCCTATATGGTTATTTTCCTTAATGGCTGAGGTAGCTGTTTAGGAGAGCAGCTTGTGTTTTCCCGGGCTAAGTTTTTGCAGTCTTGCTCAGGATAGCAGCTTTGCACTTGTCTGGGAAACTCCAGATGACATCCGGGCACAGGGCCCCGCGTTCCTGGCATAGGCCCGGCCTGGAGACTCCACTCTGGCTGTTTCAAAACCTTACCTTTATGTGTGGGAGCAGACTCCAGGCTTGTTCCTGACAGGCAGCCTGGCCTTTTGTCCAGGCCCCATGGCTAGCCAGGCCCCTCACTTTCATGAGGTGATATCAGTCCTACCCCCAGCTTTGGCTGACAAAAAGCCTGAGGTCCTGCTCTCAAAATGCCCACTGTGAGCCACTGCTGTCTGGGCCTCTTCTGAGAAGAAAACCCCCTCCCCAGACCCGTCTGGTGCCAAGCAAGGGGCTCAGCTGAAACAACCATATTTATGAAACTCGCTAGGAGGGGCTATAGAGACCCTCTGTCCTCTGGGGATTCTTGACGGATCACTGTCTGAACAGGGAAAGCATTAAAGACCTGAATCCCTGGACCACATCACATCGGCCCCAGAAGAGTTGCCCTTGTACATCTTGGTCTGGATTTATACCATCAGCCTAGATTGAGGGATGTTTCAAGGAACGAGCTCTTGATGGGGAAAAGACTCAAGTTTTCTGGACAGCGTTTTGGCAGAATGAATCAAGTAGGCCTACCCTTTGTCCTGGTAATTCTGTTTCTGGGAAAGTATCTTCGGGATATAGGCAGTGATTTGCACAAAGATTTTTGTACTATGAATTTTTGTATAGTTTCATTTTCAACGGGGGGGGGGGGAATGGAAATACATAAAATTCCAACAACAATATTTAGGGGTGGCTATTGGGGACTTGTATACAACAGAATATTCACATCCACTAAAAGTGGCCATGTAGATATATGTGGACACAACTCTTTATGCCAAATTGTTTTTTTTAATTTTTTTTCTAATTTTTTTTAACATTTATTTATTTTTGAGACAGAGAGAGACAGAGCATGAATGGGGGAGGGTCAGAGAGAGAGGGAGACACAGAATCCCAAGCAGGCTCCAGGCTCTGAGCTGTCAGCACAGAGCCCAATGCGGGGCTCAAACCCACAAACCACGAGATTGTGACTTGAGCCGAAGTCGGCCGCTTAACCAACTGAGGCACCCAGGCACCCCTATGCCAAATTGTTAAGTGAAAAAAGCAGGTACAAAAAACATCCTGTTCATACAAAATTGTACCTATAGCTGCTTTAAGCCCAGAGAGCTGTTTATAAGAATGGTGACCAGCATGTGACCAGCATCTTTCTCTAAATGGGGCATTTTCATCTACCTGCTTCCTCCCCTCTCCTCTCATGCCACACACACAGACTGTAACTTCTATTACTTACAAATAACCATTCTGTCATAACCATTTGAGGCCACATCCATTTGTTTATGGAATTCCCAGTTATAGATCTAAGAATATGTGAGGTACATTTCCAAGTAATTTTTGGTCACCATTTTTAACCTTTCTGTGCTGCTTGATTTTTCACATCAAGTACACTTAACACAAACCTTAAAGTGATTTTAAAAAGAAAAGAGCCTGGGACGCCTGGGTGGTTCAGTAGGTTAAGCGGCCCACTTTGGCTCAGGTCATGATCTCTCAGTCTGTGAGTTCGAGCCCCGCATCGGGCTCTGGGCTCTGTGCTGACAGCCTGGATGGAGCCTGTTTCAGATTCTGTGTCTCCTTCTCTCTGACCCTCCCCCATTCATGCTCTGTCTCTCTCTGTCTCAAAAATAAATAAACGTTAAAAAAAAATTAAAAAAAAAAGAACCTTGTAAACCCAATCAGAGCCTATCACCAACCTCTTTAAGGGCCTTGCTCCCTAACATCAGTCTCTGTCTCTGGATTAAACTGCCTAAAGTGTTTTGTTTTGTTTTTTGTGGTTTTTTGTTTTTGTTTTTGTTTTTAACAGCTTTTTTGAGATGTAATTCACACACCATCTAATTCACTCATTTAAAGTGCACAGCAACTTGGGGTGCCTGGGTGACTCAGTCTGGTAAGCATCTGATTCTTGATTTGGGCTCAGGTCATGATCCCAGGGTTGTGGGACTGAGCCCCACATCGGGCTCCACTCTGAGCGTGGAGTCTGCTTAAGGTTTTTTCTCCCTCAGGGTGCCTTGGTGGCTTAGTCAGTGAAGCATCAGATTTTGGCTCAGGTCATGATTTCGGGGTTTGCAAGTTTGAGCCCTGCATCAGGCTCTGTGCTGACTATGCAGAGTCTGCTTCGGATTCTGTCTCCTTCTATCTCTGCCCCTACCCCCATTCGCGCACCGCACTCTCTCCCTCTCTCCAAATAAGGAAATAAACATTAAAATATATGTGTGTGTGTGTGTGTGTGTGTGTGTGTATGTGTGTATATATAATATATATATAGGGGCACCTGGGTAGCTCGGTCAGTGACCTTGGCTCAGGTCACGATCTCACAGTTCATGAATTCAAGCCCCACGTGAGGCTCTGTGCTGACAGCTCACAGCCTAGAGCCTGCTTCAGATTCTGTCTCCGTCTCTCTCTGCCCCTCCCCACTCAAGCACTATCTCTCTCTCAAATATAAATAAACATTAAAATAATTTTTAATATATATAAATAAAAGAAATAATACATTTTTCCTTTATGATAATAAGTATGTTATTTCCCTTGTTTCTAAGAAGAATGAGGCATATATACGGAGGAATATCTACTCCAAATGTCTAGGGGCCCTCACACAACTCCAGACCCACTAAAGAGAATTTTTAGGAATACCAGCACCTGCCACTTCCTTTTAATCCTCCCCCCCACCACACAGCCCCCCAGAAACAGGCTAGACCCCCTCCCTGACTGCCTCTCTGACAGTGTTCATGCACCTTTGGCTGGGGGAGGGGAGAGCAGGTTCCAGTCCTAGGGTACAAGAATCAGGGCTGCTGGGGGGAGTGGGGGTGGGGGGGAAGAGGATGATGGTTTTGCTGCCCAGAGAAAGGAGGTTTCTGAGAGGGGTGCATGTCACTAGGACCAGATGGTCCCCAACCAGGGCCGGGAGACCTGAATTCTGCTTCCAGTGTGGCCATAACCTTGGATGGGTCATTCTTCTGTCTCCTTCTCCAGCCTGGCCTCCATGAAATAAGGAGGTTGGGCCAAAGAGCTCTGAAGCCTCATCCAATTTTTTTTTTTTTTTTAATAAAGGCATAGCTTATTCTTTTTTTTTTTTTAAGATTTTTTTTTTATTTTTAAGTAATCCCTACACCCAACCTGAGGCTTGAACTCACAGCTCCGAGATCAAGAGTGACACACTCTACTGACTGAGCCAGCCAGGCTCCCCTCATCCGATTCTAATACCCAGCAAGTCTTTCTGTTTCCTTCGCCGCTCGGCGAGCTCCTAGTCACCCTTCCAAACCCAAAGTTGCCCATTGCCTGAGCCTCCCACTGATCCCAGGAAGAGTGAGCTCTCCCTTACCTATCATCCCAGGGCACTTGGCCCCACATCTGTCGATTCTCTTAGCACATTCCTCTCACTCGTTCTTTCAGAAAATATTTATTATGCCCCTGCTGTTGCAGGGCCTGGGATATCAGTGAACAAAATGGGCAAAATCTCTGCCCTCTGAGCTTACAATTAGTCGGGGGGGGGGGGGACATGAACACGATAAATGAGCAAATTGGTAAGTTAGATGGTGATACTCGCGAAGGAGAAAAATTAAACAGAGAGGGAGTATGAGGTGGGGGAGGGTGTGGTTTTGAGTCAGCGGTCAGGGAAGGGCTCCTGGAGAAGGTGACATTTAAGCACAGATTGGAAGGTGAGGAGGGATGAGGCTTGGGAGTGTCTGGGGAGAGGACACTGCAGGCAGAAGCGACGGTCAGTGTAAAGTCTTCGCTCCCGGCTTTCATCCACTCCCAGACCTGCGGGCTCCCTGAGGCCAGCTCGTGTCCCGGTTGTCTTGGAGTCCCGAAGGCACAGAGTGAATGCTCGGAACGTTCCCGGGAGTCCTCTGAGCCCATTCAGCTGCTCATGTTTCTCCCACCCTCTGCCCCCTCTCCACTAGACTTGCACTTGGCCGCAGAGCTGGGGAAGACCCTGCTGGAGAGGAACAAGGAGCTGGAGGAGTCTCTGCAGCAGATGTATGCCACCAATGAGGAGCAAGTGCAGGAGATCGAGGTGAGGGGCCACGGAGGCCCTGCACGTGCTCCCCCCCCCCCCATTGTGGACCCCTTGGCCTGTGATGCCCTTGTATAACTTAGGGAAAGGTGCCCCCTTAGAGGACACGGCCTTGGCCCTACAGCCTCGTGCCGGTTCACAACCTGTACAACTATCCCAGGCAGCCCTTGCTCCACCATCATTACCCGCCCCCCTGCTGCAGACCAATACCTCCAGGCAAACGTGTTCCTAGAAGTAGGAGAACGGCCCACGTGAGCACACCGTCCCCGGCCCTGTCCGCCTTCTCCCCTCCAGTACCTAACCAAGCAGCTGGACACGCTGCGGCACATGAATGAGCAGCACGCCAAAGTGTACGAACAGCTGGACCTGACAGCCCGCGACCTGGAGCTGACCAACCAGAAGCTGGTGCTGGAGAGTAAGGCTGCCCAGCAGAAGATCCATGGGTGAGGGCCGGGTGGCGGGCTGGGGGGTGAGCGAGGGGGAGGTCAGGTTGGGTTGCCGGCGGGCATATGGTCTGGTGGGTGTGACTCATGCTCCTTCTCCCAGAAACCCGGGCCTGGGACCCCGGGATGGTGGTGAGATCGCCCTTGTCAACTGTGGTGGATTTCACGTTCAGGCCACAGCCCTTCTTGAAGCACCGGCTAGATACCAGGCTCTGTTCAGGCACTGCGGACACAGTGACGGGGATACAGAGAGACATTCCCTCCCCTTGGGAGCTCACGGCCTGGGCGGGAAGGCAGGCACGTAAATATCTTACTGCCGCGCAGGGTGATAAGGGCTCGAAGGGTGTAGGAGGAACTGAGGTGGCACAGGGAGGATGGTCAGCTCAGCCCTGGAGGGGCCGGGCGGGTCCTCGGGCACACAGGGAGTTCCCTCTGACCTCAGCACCAGGAAGCGGGGCCCGAGGTTGCCCATCTGTCCCCACCTCCACCCCCAGTCCCTCCAGGGCTGCAGCGAGGAGGGCTGGCCCTGTCCCCTTGAAGACCCTCCCATGTATGTCCCCACCCCACCCCCAGGCTGACGGAGACCATCGAGCGCCTGCAGGCCCAGGTGGAGGAACTGCAGGCCCAGGCGGAGCAGCTGCGAGCACGCCGGGAGAAGCGGGAGCGCAGGCGCACCATCCACACCTTCCCCTGTCTCAAGGAGCTGCGCACCAGTCCCCGGTAGGCGAGGGTGCCGCGGGGGTGGGGGGCGGTCCGGACCCTGCGCGGCGTCCCCGAGTCCCGGAGGAAGGAGAGGGTGGGCACCAGGCGGCAGGTGGGAATGAGAGTTGGTGCATCGTCAGGCTGTCGCAGGGGCTGATCCTGCTGCCAACAACAGGCGGCAGCTGGCATTTAGTGAGCCTTGGCCGTGTGCCCGCCACTCGCAGCGCTTTCATTCCCGTGGCAGTCCCGCGAGGTATGTGTTATCATCCCCACTACTCAGATGAGGAAACGGAAGCCCAGAGGTTATGTGAGCTTATCCAAGGTCGCCTCTTTACTAAGCCGGAATTCTAACTCAGGAGGAGTTAACCACTACACCTCTCAGTTCTCAGTAAACCTTAACAGGATGACCTCTTAAGATAAAAAATACCTATTGTGTGTTTAGTGGGTGTTTCAGTAAAGGTCCTGGCAGGAGACAGCACCTTGCACGGAGTAACTGAGGCGTGATGGATGAAGGGGTGTGGACAAGGTGTGGGGAGACCTCAGGGACACTGCAGCACGCCAGGCTTGCAACAGTGAGGGGCCGCTGTCCCCCCTAGGCCTGAAGGGGCCAGGGGAAGGAGGTTACTGGAAGGCAAGCAGGTGCCGCCTGGCCAGCACTAACCAGGGAAGGAATCTGGGGAAGACCTTCCCTGACCTCCCTCTGCTCCCACGCTCGGACCTGCTGCCGGTGGCTCCCGTTGGTCGAGCTCAGGAGAGAGCAGAAACCTGGCTGACGCAGGTCACCGTGGTCAGCCGCCCAGGGCAGAGAGCAGGGAGAGAAAGGGCGGAGGGTGGCTCCAGAGGAGCAGACAGACGATCGTGCCCGTTGGCCGGGAGGTGTGTTAAGCGTGGGGGAGCTGGACCCGGGACCTTGGCCGTGACCAGATGTCTGCCGGCCTGCTCCCCGTCAGGTGCGAGGATGCCTTCCGCCTGCACAGTTCCTCGTTGGAGCTGGGCCCGCGGCCCCTGGAGCAGGAGAACGAGCGGCTGCAGACGCTGGTGGGTGTGCTGCGCTCCCAGGTGGGCCAGGAGCGGCAGCGCAAGGAGCGGGCGGAGCGCGAGTACGCGGCGGTGCTGCAGGAGTACGCGGAGCTGGAGCGGCAGCTGTGCGAGATGGAGGGCTGCCGCCTCCGCGTGCAGGAGCTGGAGGCCGAGCTGCTGGAGCTGCAGCAGATGAAGCAGGCGAAGACCTACCTGCTGGGCCGGGAGGACCACCTGGCCGAGGCCCTGCTCGCGCCCCTCACCCAGGCCCCGGAGGCCGATGACCCCCAGCCCGGCAGCGGGGACGACTCGGCCGCCCAGGACGGCGTCTCCTCTCCGGCCGCCTCCCCGGGCCATGCCGTCCGCAAGAGCTGCAGCGACACGGCGCTCAACGCCATCGTGGCCAAAGACCCAGCCAGCCGGCACGCGGGCAACCTGACGCTGCACGCCAACAGCGTGCGCAAGCGGGGCATGTCCATCCTGCGGGAAGTGGACGAGCAGTACCACGCGCTGCTCGAGAAGTACGAGGAGCTGCTGAGCAAGTGCCGGCAGCACGGCGCCGGGGTGCGGCATGCTGGCGTGCAGACCTCGCGGCCCATCTCCCGCGACAGCTCGTGGAGAGACCTTCGCGGGGGCGAGGAGGGCCAGGGGGAGGCCAGGGTGGGCGAGAAGAGCCTGAGCCAGCACGTGGAGGCTGTGGACAAGCGGCTGGAGCAGAGCCAGCCCGAGTACAAGGCGCTCTTCAAAGAGATCTTCTCCAGAATCCAGAAGACCAAGGCCGACATCAATGCCACCAAAGTGAAGACGCACAGCAGCAAGTGACCCTTTCCCGGCCTGCAGCCTCCCCCCAGGGTCAGGTCACAGGGCCTCTCGTGCCTGGGCTATGCAGCCTCTGGTGAGTGAGGGAGCCCTTTAGCAGCAATATAGCCCAGTGGAGGCTGCTGCCTGGCCCAGGGAGCGTGGGGAGGTGGGGGGGACCCATTCTGTTCTCTGCTGACTTGGGAGGTGTCCAACACCTCCCGGATCGCCCAGAACCCTCCACCATCCTGCGTCAGCCCAAAGACGCAGCTAAGAGTTTCAAAGCCAAACATCCCCATTCCCCCGGGGATTCCCAGCTCCCCAGCCCTTGGCTTCCTGACCCTGAGCCTTGCTCTCAGATTCGTGGCCAGGCTTCTGAAAGCCATTCTGGACTATTTGGCTTTTTCTTTTCTTTCTTTCTTTCTTTTTTTTTTTTTTTTTTTTTGGAGATTTGCAATGCAAGGTCTCCCTGACCCCTTCCCACAACTGGAAACACTTGAAGGAGGATCCCAGAGCCAGCTGTTGCTGGTTCCAGGGGTCTCCTGGACCACCCACTGCTTCTCCCCAGCTGTGACACGCTGTCATCCCCTTAGCACCAGCTGCCCCATCCCCCAGAGTCCTGACTAGGTCAGAGACAGCCCCTGCCATGCAGAGCCTCGGCCAGGCCCCGAGTGCCCCCAACTCCAGCCCTGGTGAGGCGGGCTTCTCCCCAGAGACCCTCAGCCCACTGCAGATCTGTAGCCAATCAGAGGAGGGGAACAGAGAGCCCCTCGGCAGCCATACATGAACAGTGCACCTGCTTCCCTCACAGCCAGCCTCCTGGGGCTCCAGCCCCGGAAATGCCTTCCGGCCGTTAAGCCTTCCAGGAGTCTGGGTGGTGGGGAGCCCCCATCTCTGCCCGCCACCTCTGACCTGCCGAGCTTAGCCTCTGCCTGCCCCCATCTCAGGGACCATGATGTGTCTCATTCACTCCCATGCTCCCCACAGGCCGACCCCTCCTCAGATCATGACTGCTGCCCCCAGAATGTTCCAGGTGTGTGCCACCAGCCAGTGGTCCTAGCATCCGCCCCTGCTCCCCCTTCACGGGGGCCTCCCCAAGATTTCCCACCCTGTCCTGAACAGTATTGAAATGGGACCTGGTGGAGACCATGTCTCCCCCCTCCCGTAAAATGCTTGTTCCTAACCTCTCACCTTTGTGGGGGTCTTTTGAGGACCCAGCTGGGTCACAGGCTAAACTTTTTAAGGCTTCAGAAAGTCCAGCTTCAGCTAAGAGATGTCCAGGCCTCCAGCTTGCCCTGAGCAGTTCCTCGGGGCTTCCAGTTCCTTCTGCTACCCATCCTGAGATCCTAGAAAATAGAGGAGCTACCTAGCCCCGCGGAAGGCGGCAGCCCTGGCCTCTGCTGGGAATCCAGCAGGGACCTTCATGCCTTATCTGTTTCTAAGGGGTAAAGGGGTTTTCGTAACAAGCATGCCCGACCTCCCTGGAGGCGCCACCCTGCTCTCTGGGCAGCACTGTGATGAGCGCTGTCGGCTGGTCCTTCCGTTCACACATCTTGGAGCCCTTTGTCCTTTGGAGCTGGGCAGCTCCCAGCCCTCCATGTGTCTCTGTCATCTAGGGTGGAGGGGATAGGGTGGGGGAAGGGCTCCTGCCTGTTTGCTCCCCAGTTCTGTAGCGGCCGACCAGCGCGTCACCTTTGAAGTATACATGAGAGAAATATATTTACAAATGCTTTATTCTCTTCTTTAATAAAAAATGCACCAGTATTCTAAAAGCAGAAATGGCCCTGGGGCCATGGTCCTGTCTCTGTGCATCTCACACCCCCACCTCTCATCACACAGCTCTGGGGATCGGGGAGCTGAGAGTCCTGAGCTCCACTCCCCGGGGATTTGCAGCCAAACAGCTGAAAGCCTAGGGGTGTTTTCTGGGGACCAGGCAGATAGCAGGTGGTGGTGAAGGAAGCAGGTTCCTGGAAGAATGAGGCAGAATTGCCCACTCACTCCTGCCAGGAGGCACACTCTATCTGCCCTGCCCCCAGGGGGTGGGGGGTGTTGGATGGGGAGAGGAAGGTGGTCTTAGCATCCGGAATAGAGCTAGTAAGACTGGATTTCCCACCCCAGTGCTGCAGAGAAACAAAAAGTAAAAGCCACCCGATCTCTGAAAGTAAAAAGAAGTTCCTTATCATCCCTTAGCAGCAGCTAACTTTGTTGCCTGCTGACTTTGTGCCAGGCAGTGCTGAGTGCTTTCGTGTGCTTAGCACCTTCAGCAGCCTTAGGAGGCAGCTCTAAAATTTCTGTTTTACTCATGGAGATTCTGAGGCTTAGAGGTTAAGTTAGTAATTCGAAGTCACGTAGAAATATTTAAACCCGGGGCACCAGGGTGGCTCAGTCGGTTAAGTATCTGACTCGGTTTCTGCTCAGGTCATGATCTCACGATTTCCTGAGTTGGAGCCCCACCTGAGGCTCTTTGCTGACAATGAGGAGCCTGCTTGGGATTCTCTCTCTCTCTCTCTCTCTCTCTCTCTCTCTCTGCCTCTCCCCTGCTTGCGCGGTCTCTCTCTCTCAAAATAAATAAATAAATAAACTTAAAAAATATATATCCAAACCTACAACTCACCAATTCCACTATGCAAAATTTCACATTCTCTAGCTCTTTGTCATGTTCAGTTTTAAAAGCCAGTCTGACTCAGGGCAGTCCAGAAAAGAAGAAAGGAAGGCCCTGTGGGTCCCCACAAGGTAGTGATCCCCCAACTCACAGGCCATAGAGAAGGCCTGGTGCCTGCAAGCTCCCGAGCTGCCGGGAATGGCCTGGTGGTGCTTTATTCTTTTCCCTTCTTTCCTCTTGCCCCTGTGAATGTCCCCTTCTTGAAGCACCATTTCAGCCTGTGGAGGACAAAGGGGGGAAAGGAGAAGGCAGGCCTCAGCCTTCAGTGCCCACCTTTTTAAGGGAACAGGTGGCACCTCTCAGGCCCATTTCTTCCAGAAGGGCCTCTATTCTGGATGGTTCAGGACAGCAGCAGGTGAGAGGAGCTTGCCAGCTGCTCTTCTCTCCACCCCAGGGTAGCTTGTCTCTCTCTCCTCTACCCCCCTCCTCTCCCAGAATCCAGGCCACCAGATGGCCTGAGCAGGCTGTGTTTATTTGGGGCCATGGAAACCTACAGCTCCTTTTTTCTATCACTCTGTGTCAGGAACAGGCCTGGAGCCCAGCTTCAGAGCTATCGCCTTGGAATGGTGCTGACTTTATTATTCATAATCCCTGAGCTGTCGACCTGAGTGAGTTCCTGGCTTTGCTCCCTTGAGCAGTTTATTCCAGTCACCATGGAGATGCCTCTGTTCCCTCTGAGGTCTTGGGACTAAGACAGGGAGGGACCCAAGAGATCCCCCTTCCAGCCTACAGCCCAAAAGGTTTATGTTAATTGTCATTCCCTTTCTAGTTTGCTTTCACAAAGCCAGTGCTCAGGAAGGAGTTTATTCCCTCCTAAAGAATATGCCTGTAGCAATGAGGCTGGAGTGGTAAAGCCTGTATTTGATGACAATCTCCTGTTTCAAACCGCCAGCATCCCCTAGGGCATGTTTTTCAAGGTAATAGTGCTTTTACTAAAAATAGAACCCTTATTACAAAACAACCACTAGGATTACTAACAATCACTAATCATCTATTGGGCTGTTTTTATTAATCACATTGCCTCTCAATAAAGTAATTTAGGCAACACTTAGCTGTTTCCAAACAGTGCGTCCTCTACTTTGGACCTTTCTCAGAGGTGGAATTTGTTTTGAAGTTCATGTCTTAATGATGTGGGAAACAGTAAATGGAAAATTAAATTTCTTTACAACTTACAGCCCACTGACAAGTCCTTGAGACAGCAGAGTGACATTCCTCCAAGAATGGCCAGTTGTCTTAATGTTAATACTTTGCTAGAGGAAAAACAAGTGGTTAACTGATAAGAGACCACAGTCATGCAGGACAGGAGTCTCTATCGGTTGTAATCATCTTGATGATTTACAAGCAAAAAGCAATTTTATCAATAGCCAAACTCCCAGAAACCTACAGATTGAGTTTCCTGAGACCCTGACATCATCCTTGCCTTCTTAGGATAGAAAATCTTATATAATCAGTCACTCCTCCCAACTCTAGTGCAGCTCTTTCTGCCCACAGGTCCTGTCCCTGTGCTTTCATAAAACCACCCTTTTTTCCACCGAAGACATCTCAAGAATTCTTTCCTGGTCGTCAGCTCCGAACCCCAACACTTCAAACTGCATCATTAAGAACCCTGAAAAAGGGCGCTGCTTAGCCTGTCCTTGGCTGCCTGAATCTCCAACCCCCCTCCCCAGCTTTCCTTTATCTCCTGGCTAGGAGAAACTGTCGTCGTGCCCCACAAAACTACTGTTCCTTCTGTGAGGGGATGTGGGTCCACTTTTAAAAACATTCCTTTCTTGGGGCATCTGGGTGGCTCAGTCCATGAAGCATCTGACTTTGGCTCAGGTGGTGATCTCACCCTTCATGGGTTTGAGCCCTGTCTGGCTCTGTGCTGACAGCTCAGCACAGAGACCCTGCTTGGGATTCCTTGTCTCCCTCTCTCCCTGCCCCTCCTCTGCTCACACTCTGTCTCCCTCTCTCTCAAAAATAAACGTCTAAAAAAAAAAAAAAAAAAAAAAAAAGGCTGGTTTTTAGGAAAAATAAATAAGTGGCTGGTTTTAAGTGGAAAAAAAACCAAAAACAACAAAAAACATTTCTTTCTCCACCTGCCTGCTTCTCTTCCCACCTGTTATTTGTCTTGCAGAGACTTCACACACCTGCTCCACAGGGATATGCTTAAACTGACTTGTGAATGAGCCTGAAGTTACTAAAACTCAGCTCTCGCAGAACTCAACTTTCAAAAGCACACTCCCAAAGAATTCATCTTATACATATTTATTGCGGGGGGGGGGGGGGGTCTATGATGTACCAGGTTCTGGGTGCTGGGGACCCAGCAGTGAGCCAGAGCCCCCCTGGAACTTATTACAGTCTGGCTGGAGACAGAAGCAATAAACTAGGAGTAAGATTGAGTGATGTTTAAGAAAAAAAGAAAAAGATAAAGTAGAGCAGAGTCAGAGTAAAGGGGAAGGAGACGAGCTAGGTCAGGCAGGGCAGGCCTCAGTGATGGTGTGAAATTTCGAGGGGAGAGCGATCCGGGAGGGCACAGCCCCTGTAAAGGAAAGAAAAGTGTTTCTGGGGAACACGGAATCCGGGGTTCTTTTAACCAAGAGGCTCCCTTTAGAGCCCTCTAGCCAACGTCTTCGCCGCCGCTGCAGGACGTCAGCGTTCCAACCAGGTCCCTCCCCCTGGAGGCGGCCAAAGGGAAACGTCTGAAAGGTACCCGAGAGAGTGACTCCGGGAGCTCAGCTCGCCACCTCCCAGCGACCCTGGCGGGCGCTAAAAACCACTCGGAACCAAAGTCCCGAGGGAAGCGCGAGCTGGCGGACCGCGGAAGCAGGCACCCACCGGAAGCAGCCCCGACACCCGAACATGGCGGCGGCCCGGTGTCTACGCTGGGGCCTGAGACGAGCCGGGACCTGGCTGCTCCCGCCGCCCGTGTGCTGCCCCCAGCGGGTTCTGCACAAGCAGGCCGACGGCACAGAGTTCCAGAGTATCTACAGCCTGGACAAGCTCTACCCCGAATCCCGGGGCTCGGACACCGCCTGGAGGGTCCCGGTGAGCGGGGAAGGCCGGACGGAAGGGGCGTTTCCCCTCCTCTGCAGTGACGTTAGGAAGCCGGGGCTCCATTGGCCAGGCTGGAGCAATAGGAGGGGCTGCTGCTGGTAGGACGTGGCGGGGGCCGCGGGAGGGAGCTGGTTGCCGGAGCGAGTGGGGCTGGGGCGGCAGATTGGGTCCTGGCGCCGGGAGGGCTTGGGGTGTGCGGGCGTCTCGAGAGCACGTTGAGCGTGTTTCTTGCAGGACCACCGGCTTTTCCGAGTTTGATCCCCGGCCTCCAGGCCCAAATGTCCGTAGCTCCTAAGAACCCCAGCGCGCCTGAAGAAAACAGGAAACAGGGCTTCGTTTCTTCAGGATGCATTTGTTGCCAGCCTGCTATGTTCGGGCTCTTTATCAGGCACCAGGGCAGGAGAGATAGGACCCAGTCAGTTCTACTGAATTTCTACGTACAGGACTGAAAAGAAAACATTCATTTATTCGCTCACTCATTCAACAAACTTCAATTGAAAGCGTGGTGTGTGCACCATGGAGGCATGGAGATAGAGAGGTGGGGGTGGGGGAAGATCATCTGAATGCTTGTTGGAGCTTATCTTCCAGTGGAGGGTAGCAAGCAATAAATAAAATCAGAACTACAGAGTGTGTGCGATGGTCGTAAGTTCTTTTGGAGAAAATAAGCCTGGAAGGAAGGAGTGCTAAGGTAGCGGTCGGGTTGCAGTTTTAAGTAGGATGGTCTAAGAAGACCTCTGGGAAGATGACTTTTGCGTAAGGACTCGGATGCAGCAAGGCAGTGAGACTTGTTCAAGGGACGGCAAGCAGGCCAGTGGCTGAGCAGGGAAGTCAAAGCAGATGAATCCAAAGAGGAGAGGGATGGGGTGGAGGGAGGCCCGTTTACAGGGTTAACAGGTCTTTAGCTTTATTCTGAGTGTGATGGGACCTGTTGGGGTGGTTGAGGCAGAGGAACGGGATGATCCAACTTAGTTTTACCAGGATCACTCTCAGGGCGCCTGCCTTGGTCAGTCAGTGGAATGCGTGATTTGGAGTTGTGAATTCAAGCCCCATGTTGGCTGTCGAGATTACCTAAAGATAAAATCTTAAAATGCCAGCAGCAACGACAAAGATCACTCTTATAGGGACTTACAGAGAGTAGACCGCAGAATGGCAAGAACAGGAAGGCCACTTAAAAGACTGCGGTTACACAGTCAAGAGATGATGATAAGCAGAGAGGAAGCAAAAGACTCTTAAGAATGGGTCAGGTTCAGGTTCTAGTTACGTTCTGAAGAGAAAACCTATAAGATTTGCTAGTGTGTTTTCTTTTTTTTTTTTTTTTTTGTAGAATGTAATTTTTTTTAAGTTTATTTATTTTGAGAGAGAAAGCATGAGTGGGGGAGAGACGGGGGTCGGGGGGGAGGTTGGAGAGAGAATCCCAAGCAGGCTCTGCACTGTCAGCGCAGAGCCTGATGGGGTACTCGAACTCTCGAAACGTGAGATCATGACCTGAGCCAGAGTTGGCCACTTAACCAGCTGAGCCACCCAGGAGCCCCTTGCTAATGTGTTTTCTATAAGAAGTGAGAATAAGAGAGGAATTGAAGTCCGGGGTGGAAGAATTGAGTTGCCATTAATCGAGATGAGAAAGTCATTTGTTCTTTCGTTCAACAAAAAGCATACTGTATACCTAATGTGTCAGACACTGTTTCAAACGTTGCAGACACAGATAAAACTGATAGGGTCCCCGCTTCATGAAGGTTATGTTCTAGTAGAAGGAGCACACAGTAAAGAAATGGGGAAAACATAGGTGATGAAAAGACCAGAGTACTGGGGAAATATTTCAGATTGTTAGTAAAGGGAGTCCTCTGTGAGGAGGTTTGAGGTTTGAGGCAGCCATGAGGAGACCTCAAATAGAAATTGCCTCTATGGGTCTGGAATTGAAGAAGATTTTGAGTTTGAGCCAGACAGTTGGGAGTCATGAACACCCATAATATTTTCATCCTCATAGATGCATGAAATGTTCTAGGGAAGGAGTAAGAGAGAGAAGAGAAAGGATTCCAGGGGCATATCAGTGTTGCAAAGAGCAGGGGCACCTGGGTGGCTCAGTCGGCTAAGCGTCCCACTCTTGATTTCGGCTCTGATCATGATCTCACAGTTCATGGGTTCGAGCCCCACATCGGGCTCGGTACTGACCACACAGCGTGTGCTTGGGATTCTCTCCCTCCTTCTTCTTCTACCCCTCCTCTCCCCTCCCCTCCCCTGCTCGTGCTCTGTCTCTTTCTCTCAAAATAAATAAATAAATAAACATGAAAAAAAATTGCAAAGAGCAAATGAAGAGTGGGAAAGTCATTAGGGAGATAAGAAGGAAGCTGGAGGAAGAGGGAGAGCAGCCCTCGAGGGGGGTGGAGCCTGGCCTCCTCAGTGCTGCAGGGAGTGCAGGGGGATGAGGATTTCACTCCCCAATAATTCTAAGATGAAAAGGGATGAAGGCAGCCAGTGGTGGGGACAGATGAGGACACCATGAGTGTTGGTAGCCAGAAGAACCTCAGAGTGGGTAGTGTCTGCACTGGGCCTGTGGGCCTGGGACTCAGGTTCAAAGACATCACTACCGAGAACAACACGGGAGAGAGACGGAGGTGAGAAATCCTGGAACGAGTAGTCTCTGACATAGACCCTCAAGGCAGCTGGCTCCCCATGTGAGCCTCCTGTGGCCTAGGGAGAAACAAGGTGGCCCACCAGGTTTGTTGCTCTAGGTTAGTAGAGGGGATTCCTTTTGGAGTCTCCCTGAGACATGTGTACTGTGGAGCCTGCCCTCCCTCCAAGGAACCAGGCCTCCCATGATGCCCTCTGGAGTCCGAGGAGCCTTTTTCTGTCATCCTGATGTGATTTCGCTGGGGACCTGAAAATGGCTGTATTGCGCTTGCATTGTGGCTTTATATCTTTTCTTTGATTGCCCTGGACGAGTTCAAGAGTCACAGAGCTGGTGATATTTATTTAACACTGTGTACATTACATTACAGGATGATGCAAAGCAAGCCAATAATGACATTCCTCTAGGTAAGTAATTTTGCTTTATACAAAATCAGTCAGGGGGCGCCTGGGTGGCTCAGTTGGTTAAACGTCCGACTTCTGCTCAGGTCATGATCTCTCTGTTTGTGAGTTCGAGCCCTGGTTTGGGCTGTGTGCTGACAGCTCGGAGCCTGGAGCCTGCAGCCTGCTTCAGATTCTGTGTTTCCCTTTCTCTCTGCCCTTCCCCCATTCATGCGCTCTCTCTCTCTCTCTCTCTCTCTCTCTCAAGAATAAATAAACATTAAAAAAAAAAAATCAGTCATTTCCTCCCACCCTCACACAATCCTTCCAGATCTCTCCAGCCTAACAAAAGTAAAGAAACTGTCTCCGGGTGTGCAAAAGCAGAGCCCTTTAAGCACTTTAGAATAGCACAGAAATGATGGCCCAGCCACTGTGGAGTGCTGGGCAGTGTGCGAGACGAATCAGAGCTCTTGATGTCCTCGTGACAAGGAACAGTCTTTCCAGTAGATGAGCTGATGGTTCTCCGGAAAAAGTTAAGCTGCAGAAGAATACATACAGTAAGCTACCATTTGTGTCTTACGTTTGTATGTCTGAAACATACATTTCTATGCATATACATAGACCTGAAATGATGTACAAGAAATTGGATTCGAGGACTGGCTGGGGGAGTGGAGAAGAAAGGATTTGGTGGCTGGGGAACCCAAGTGGGGACTTCTCCCTGTGAACTGTTTGCACAACTTTAGACTTGTGTACCACCAAACACAAGGTGAGGCCTGACGGACATAGCCTGTGAAGCTGCAATCCCCTTTTAGGGTCCAGCAGTTTGCGGCGTCCACAGACCGTGCAAGGAGTCGCCACGTGTGCCAGCTCCCCAAGGCCCTTGTTCAAGGTGACACGGAGACAAAGAGCCTGATCAACTGCAGCACAAGGGAGTGGCCTCCCCATGGCTTAGGAGCCGGTGCCCCGCAGCAGGTGGCATTTTGGTCACCGGCAGCTGTGCCTTGAGGCGCGCATGTGGCCGGAGGTGGCAAAAGCCTATCTCATCAGAACCGGGGGCAAAGAGACAGTCTCATGACAGCCTCCAGGGAGACAGGGAGGCGAGTGGGAGCCCTCCATGTCTCAGCTCCTCCCCTGCCTTGGGTGCTCTTGAGTTTGGGGGCCTCACAGGCCTTCCTAGAAGACGGACTCGGCCACAGTGCAAACCCTGCCTCGGCGGCCTATGCAGATACAGGCAAGGTTGCCCACACCGTGGTAGAACCTTCCCCCGACAGTACCGCGCAGTCCTTACCTCTGCAGAAAAGTGAACTGATTTGACTTTTCAAAAGGAAGAAGGTCTCTTGGAAGCAGTCCCGAGACGGGCCACCGCTGCCCACCAAGGCCCGCTGTCCACCACCACGGTTCCAGGTCTTTGCCACCCGGTCTTCTTATGGCTCACCATCCAGCCTTCTGAAATTTTCCCCCTACCACGCTTCCCTACTTTCCTCAGACACCGTGAGTCTGCTTTTCACGAACCATAAAAATAGAAGGAAGAAAGCCCATTTTACATTTTATAGCAAATCTGAGGCTCAGAGAAGCAGAGGGACTTTGCCAAGATCACAGTCGGCCAGTGGCTGTGCCCGTGTTAGAAGCAAGACTCCCAGCTCCGATTCTAGAATGCTTTCATCCAAGGGCACCTGGGTGGCTCAGTCAGTTAAGCATTCGACTTCGGCTCAGGTCACGATCTCATGGCTAGTGGGCTCGAGCCCCGCATCGGGCTCTGTGCTGACTGTGCAGAGCCTGCTTGGGATTCTCTCCCTCTCTCTCTGCCCATCCCCAACTTGTGCTTTCTCTCTCTCTCTCTCTCTCTCTCTCAGAATAAATAAATAAACTTAGAATCGTTTCATCCAGTGGGGATGTTTTTAAACACTGACTAACCGGGCCCTGGGCACCAGGAATACACAATGTCTGCCCCCTTGGAGCTTACGGTCTATTGGGATTCCACATCCACCACGTTTCAAAATACAACATTAAACTAAGTTTGTCCCTCAGTTTGAGCTTTTGACAGAGTCTTTGCTTTAAAACAAATAAACAGCAAGAAGCTAGAGCAGCCGGATCTGGGGAAATGTACTGAACCAGAAGCAGACAACCCAGGTCATAACTTTACCTCCTTTGCTGTGTGTGTGACCTTGGAAAGGCACTTGATTTTAGCTTTGAGATCTGTAAATAATCTCTGCCTTTACTGCTTTGAACGTTATGTTTGTTATATAAAAGTCATTGAAAGATGTGTGGGGCACCTGGGTGGCTTAGTCGGTTAAGCATCTGACTTTGGCTCAGGTCATAATCTCACAGTTTATGGGTTCGAGCCCCACATCAGGCTCTGTGCTGACAGCTCGGAGCCTGCTTCGGATTCTGTGTGTCCCTCTCTTTCTGCCCCTCCTTTGCTCACGCTCTGTCTTTGTCTCTCTCAAAAATAAAATAAACATTAAAAAAAATTTTTTTTAAGAAAGATGTGTAATAGGGATAGTCATACTGTATTGATAATAAATGAACAGTTTGAGCATTTTGCCAGGGGATAATCTTTTTTCGGTGTGTGTTCTGTTTTATAGATCGATTGACGATATCTTACTGTCGGAGTAGCGGTCCTGGGGGCCAGAATGTTAACAAAGGTACAAGGCACCTTGTTTTTCACTTTGAAACTTGGCCGGGAGATGCACTTGAGTTCTATGCTTACATTCATGTGGAATAAAGGGATTGTTTTAGCAGAAGCTTAAATACCACCAGTTTATAATAATCCTCTTTATTCTTTGAATGTGATCTGATTCTTAGACTCTCAGCTGTGGGTTGCTAAGACTAGGGTTGGCTTGTGAACCGAAACAAAGGGAAATCACAGTGTGAGCTGGCAGCCAGCTCTGAGAACAGGTTTCTTTCGTTCTCATGGAACCCATGCCCTCTCCCCCTTCTTTTCAGATCCCACTAAATTGTTAGAGAAGCACTGAGCATTTAGTTCCCAGAAGTTAATTTTTGTCCAGAAGTGCCTTACTATCTTTGCAGGCTCATTCCATCACCAACCTTGTATTCCCAAATTGACACAGGACCTGTGTCACGGGTCACACCTGGCTGGGTGTCTCACCTCCCCGTTTCAGGATTGTCACCAGCCACTGGGCGCTGAGCCTACTTGAGAGTCTCTGTGACCCATGCGCTCTGGTCCCTTTATTTACAGTGAATTCCAAGGCTGAAGTCAGGTTCCATTTGGCAACCGCCGAGTGGATTGCCGAGCCTGCGCGGCAGAAGATGGCCATCACGGTAACCACCGGTTCCTTTCTTTTTCCATCATCCCTCAGTCGTTTTTAAACCTTTTACTCTGTAGAACTCTGGTGTTGCCTTTGTTCTCTGCAGCATAAAAATAAGATCAACAAGTCAGGAGAGTTGATACTCACCTCTGAATGCAGCCGCTATCAGTTCCGAAATCTGGCAGATTGTCTTCAGAAAATTCGAGACATGATTGCTGAGGCCAGCCAGCCAGCTAAGGAGCCATCCAAAGAAGATGCTGTACTACACAGGATCAGGTACCAGAAAGTGCCCCCGAGCTTCTCTCAGCTGAGTCGTGGGGACAAGGGACTGCACGGAGAAGACAGGAGGCAGGGGGAGTCCGCGACTTCCCAGCAGAAGGTGGGAAGGCTCCGGGACCGAGAGAAACCGCTGACCCGAGCGGGGCTGGTCCCTGCTGATCCGGCTGCTTCCTTCCCACCGAGCTGCCAGCTCCTCTCCGCTTTGAAAAGCATTGATTGGGCATCTGGGCCTAACTGCGGTCTTTTTGTTTTCAGGATAGAAAACATGAATCGGGAAAGGCTGAGAAAAAAGAGGATACATTCTGTCATAAAGACAGGCAGGAGGGTAGATATGGACTGAAATCCTCCTCCAGAGCTGACACAGACCCTCTTCAGGACATCCAGGCAGCAGCGAGCTCTAACACCATCAGGAGACCCCTTGTTGTTTGCGGCTGTTAATGCTTGGCTTTAACGTGGGCGCCACCATGAGAATGTTCATTTGGAAGGAGGGTGGCAGGCACTGGTTGCAAAGGTCTTTATAGGCAATCGCATGTTGTCAAACCTTAATTATCCACTTAATGCATTAGCTGTAGTAAAGTGCAGTAAACGCAGTGGGCTTCGCCTCTCATTCAGAATGCTTCAGAACAGAATTCGGACCTTTTCTGTATGTTGAAATCTGCCTCACGATTGTTGACCAGCACCGGTCAGCCAGGCGGAAATAAGAACGAGCTGCGGTATCTGCGCTCAGGGAACACACCTCGGGTTAGGAGGGCTGAGACAGGGGAGGGGGCACCTGAGCTGGGCCTTGAAAAGGGACTAGAATTTTAGTAGAGGTGCGGGAGGGACACGCCAGTTGGCGGGAACCGTATGAATAAGACAAACCAAAGAAAAGGCTGGGGTGGAGAAGCTGAGGGAGCCATCTGAATGGTGGATTCGCGCCATGGGTTGCGGGAGGTAAGTCTGGAAAGGAGACAGAAGCTCAATGTGGAGACTCGAATTCAAGTTCGAGAGTTTAGATTTTTTTTTAACATTAGGTTCTGCTGGGTTTTATTTATTTATGTATTTAATTTTGGAAAGAGAGCATGAGTGGGGGAAGGGGCAGAGAGAGAGGGGGACAGAGGATCCAAAACTGGCTCTGTGCTGACAGCAGACAGCCGGATTCGGGGCTGAAACTCATGAACCATGAGATCATGACCTGAGCCAAAGTCGGACACTTCGCCAACTGTGCCACCCAGGCACCCCTCTAGAATTTAGGTTTTAAGAAATGTAGGTGACCAAGAAATGCTGAGGTTGTTCAGCAGGAAGGAACGCCATGTGTTAGGTTGCTGTCACATGCTGTGGGATTTTAGAGGCAGGAAAAGAGTAAGTCAGACCTGAAAATAGGTTTTTGCCATCCTATGGGTATGGGAAGAACCCAGGCCGGCATGACTAAAGCAGATTACTCTGGTGTGTATGAATTTCTTGGAATTTTCTCTGTAATTTTGATCTAGTTCACCTGTTCAGCAAATACTGCCCTGTGATGCTCGAAATGCAAGATAATTAGCTGTAGTGGTATATACAACTTTATGTGAGCAGGGACCTCATCATTCACAGAAGTGTAAAAAAGGGACAACAGGGGCACCTGGGTGGCTCAGTCGGTTGAGCGTCTGACTTCGGCTCAGGTCATGATCTCATGGTTTGTGGGTCCGAGCCCCGCGTTGGGCTCTGTGCTGACGCTCAGAGCCTGGAGCCTGCTTCGAATTCTGTGTCTCCCTCTCTGTCTCTGCCCCTCCCCTGCTCACGCTCTGTCTCTGTCTCAAAAATAAATATTTTTTAAAAATGTTTAAAAAAAAGGGACAACAAGTTATTGATAAATGACTCTTCCAAGAGTCCCCTCAAGAGACTCAGAGCCTAGTTGGGGGTGAAGCTCATATATGCAAGGCAGTGCAACATTCATTGGTCTGTTTGCTAATTCAAATACTGAGTGAAAGGCCCTGGGTGAGGTCCCAGGAAACTAGCAATGAACAAAAACAGTCCTTCCTCCAGAGAACTTAAATTCGATCAAGTGATAATAAAAGTGGAGAAGAAAACTGGATTTCTGTTAACGGTAACACAACCTAAAACGTGAATAACTTAAGATCTAAGCAGGTTCTGGGGAAAAAAGGGCTTCTGTCGTGAAAAGCACACGTAGGGCAGCTACAACATCAAGAGATTTTGGAAGCATAATTTTTTGCTACCTGGGCAGCTGGTGATCATTGTTTCCTGCACACCCCCCACCCAAACAACCAGATAAATAAAATAAGTAGTTTCTGGGAACCAGAGAAGTAACTAGTTCTAGCTTGAGGGTCAGAGAAGATATACTTGAGGCGCTTGAGATAGGAGGGGAGGGGCTGGCTGGCCATTCGAGCAAGACCTTGTCACCTAAAGGCTCCAGTGGTGTCCAAGCCCTGCCTATGGCTGGGACAGTGAACTACAGTATCCAGGGAATGGGCTCTGAAGCCAGTGCATACAGGGTCAGCTCCTGCCTTCCACCACCCCCAGCTGTGGGGCCTTGGGCAAACCACTTAGCCTCTCTGAACCTCAGTTTCCGCATCAATAAACTAGGGGTGATGTTACCCGTGCCTACCTCATAGGATTGTTGTGTGGCTTAAATGAATCAATAAGCGGTTAATGGCACTGAGCATGTACTTGGGGGATGCTAACCATGATTGACGGTTCAGTTTGGCTGAAACCCAGGCAATGAGGAGCTGTGGAAGCCATGTTGGCCACATGCAGTGGGAGCCGGGTCTAGAAAGGCCTTCGGTGTGACAGACTAGGACACTTAGCCTCCTCCTCTGCAGAGGCTGTCAGAGGAAGATTAACCTGACTGCGAGCGGGCGAGGAGAGTGCGGGGAAATGCGTGCAGGCTGGCGGACTGACCCATGGAGGAGTCAGGGACCCATCCTGGAACTGGGGCAGTGGCAACAGGGATGGAGAGAAAGTAGCAGACGCGAAAGGATTATGGAGACCGAAATCGGGCCGGGTGGGTGGGAGCAGGTGAGTGACGTGTGTGATGTGCCTCGAGGCGGGGAAGGCACAAGGGAGGATGGCCTTGGGAGGATGGTGGAGTGAGGATGGTTCTGCCGGTGAGGAGCTGCCTCCGGGAGTGACGGAGTGACGCCCGGGAGAGGGAATGCAGCCAGCCCGGGGGCTGGGGGTGAGGTTGCAGCTAGAGTGTGCAGGGCAGAGGATACAAGAAGAGTCTTGGGAATGGGTAGGAGCAGTTGAGGGTGAGCAGAGCGGAATATGGGGACGTGCTGGGTTAGATGGTGGCAGCGGGGAAACCAGAAGAGGCATCCCTGTAGGCTGACCCTGGAGCAAAGCGCTGGACCCCTGAGGCCCTCAGAAGACATTAAGGGTACATGAAAAGACCTGGAGAAGTGTTTGGGACACACAGGAGGGGATAAAGAGGTAGAGAAACAGCAGGCTGGGTAGGGGACGGGGAATAGAGCACAGAAGTAGGACCCATCCTTTAAAAATGCTGAGGGGGCGTCGGGGCGCCTGGGTGGCGCAGTCGGTTAAGCGTCCGACTTCAGCCAGGTCACGATCTCGCGGTCCGTGAGTTCGAGCCCCGCGTCGGGCTCTGGCTGATGGCTCGGAGCCTGGAGCCTGTTTCCGATTCTGTGTCTCCCTCTCTCTCTGCCCCTCCCCCGTTCATGCTCTGTCTCTCTCTGTCCCAAAAATAAATTAAAAAACGTTGGAAAAAAAAAAAATTAAAAATGCTGAGGGGGCCTGAGGGGGCGCCTGGCTGGCTCAGTCGGTTAAGCGTCCGACTCTCAATTTCGGCTCAGGTCATGATCTCTCAGTGGGCTCAAGCCCTGAGTTGGAATTCTCTCGCTCCCTCTCTCTCTGCCCCTCCCCTGCGCTCTCTCTCTCACTCAAAATAAATAAATAAACTTAAATGCTGAGGATTGGGACGCCTGGCTGGCTCAGTGAGTAGAGCATGAGACTCTTGGTCTCAGGTTCGTGCATTCAAGCCCCATGTAAGACGTGGAATAAATAAAAAAAGGCTGAGGACAAAAGGATGAACAAGAATGAACAAGAATGAAGCGTTCTGCATTCATCCAGCTAGGGGGACCCTTAAGATCTGTACACTTGGCTGCATGTGCACCTCAAGGAACAAATTGGTTCATCTTAAAGAAGAGCACCTCCGGCGGGCCTGGGTGGCTCAGTCCAACGGGTGTTCAACCCTTTGTTGTTGTTGTTGTTTCATTATTTATTTTGAGAGAGACAGAGAAAGTGCGAGCAGGGAAGGAGCAGAGAGAGAGAGAGAGAGAGAGAGAATCCCAAGTAGACTCTGCACAGTGCCCAGAGTCTGACACAGGGCTCAAACTCACAAAACTGTTAGATCATGACCTGAGCCAAAGTTGGAAGGTTAACAGACTGAGCCACCCAGGCGCCCCCCACCTTTTTTCTTGAGGGGGCAGGTGTGCAACTCTCAATTTCATCTCAGGTCATGATCTCTGGGTTAGTGGGTTCAGGCCCCAAGTTGGAATTCTCTCTCTCCCTCTCTCTCTGTCCCTTCCCTGTTTGCTCGCTTTCTTTCTCTCTCTCTCTCTCAAAATAAATAAATAAACTTAAAGATTGAGGCCTAGGATGCCTGGCTGGCTCAGTGGGTAGAGCATGTGACTCTTGGTCTCAGGTTCATGAGTTCAAGCCCCATGTAGGGCATGGAGTAAAGATATTTTTTAGGAGGCTGAGGACAAAAGAATGAACAAGAATGGGGGTCCCTGAGTGGCTCAGTGAGTTAAGCTTCAGACTTCCCATCAGGTCAAGATCTCATGGCTGGTGGGATCCAGGCCCCAGACCTACCTGCTCAGGATTCACTCTCTCCTGCTCTATGCCCCTTCCCTGCTCATTCTCTCTGTCTCTGTCTCTCTCTCTCCCCCAAAATAAACAAATAAGGTTCAAAACAAAACAACAACAAAACATGGTTTAAAAGGAGAGCACCTTCAAGGCAGGGGACTGGAGCCAGGTGGGTCAAACTCTTCCTTCTTGCTGATGTTAAGGGGGGAAGGAGATGAGTTTGTGCAGACTTTGCACATGTCGGAGAGAGAAAACCAAAGAAGAACGTGTCCAAATTCCCTGTGCCCTGGACGCGTGGAAACGGGAGAGGCAAGTTCTCCACTCGGCACGACGGGGAATCAAATCTTTCAGAAGCTCATGGATTTTAATAGTGGATTCTAAACCGTGTGTAACGTTTAAAAATGAGCTCATTTGTTATTTGTATTACTTTTTGTACAAGAGTTTTAAAGAAAGAAAATTATAGGCTGGACATTCTATTTGGCTTTATATATGACTTGCTATATATGATATATATTTATGACCGGACAGATTTGTTCCTCCTGGTTGTGCATTGCCTGGTGATGGTGAAGATCCCGTGTTTAGGTTCCGGTATTTGTGATGCACGCTGTTCTGTGCTCGTTCACTTCCCTACACTACATTTTCCTGACATTCCTGAGTTTTTCGTCCGTTCTGCAGAGGGAGACACGATGGCTGGGACGGCAGGCTCCACGCACCCGGGCGCCGCTGACTCCCAGCCGGTCGCGTCTAGGGGACGGAATGGCGGAAGCCCGAGCCGCAGGCCCCAGTGGCCTAATGGATAAGGCACTGGCCTCCTAAGCCAGGGATTGTGGGTTCGAGTCCCACCTGGGGTAAGGGCACCTTTTTGGCTCTCCCGGCGCCTCGTGCTTTACGCACCCTGGAATCCACGCCCCCGCGGCACGGACGCATGAAAAAGCCTGGAGAAGACCACCCCGCAACTTTTGTACAGCCCACGGGAGGACGGTATGGAGGCGCATTTGGCTTGGAGGCTTAAAGGGGGTGTAGAGTTTCTGAGGAGGGCGAGGGGTTGACGGAGCGCGGCGACGCAGGCCGCCCTGACCCCCGGATCCCAGCCCTGGAAAACTGCGTGGCAGGAGAAGGTGAGCCCGGCTCTGGGGAGCTCAGGGCCGAGGCGCGTGGAGCCCCTGGGGACCCGGTTGTCGACGTGGAGGGAGGCCGGGGTGCGCGGAGGCGCACGCGTTCCCGGCGCCAAAAGTTCCCGCGGGGGAGAGGCTGCACAGACCACCCCAGGTGGGACTCGAACCCACAATCCCTGGCTTAGGAGGCCAGTGCCTTATCCATTAGGCCACTGGGGCGCGACAACATGCGGCACCCACGTGGTCCGTGGTAACGCGCAGTCGCGCGCCCCCCCCCCGCCCCCCCGCGGCGCAACCCGGGGGGGACCCGAGTAGTCACCAGCCCCCAGCAAAAAAGCTAGAGTCCGAGGCGAGGCGACGGGGCCGTGCTCCGCGGGGACTACCAGGCTCTGGCGGCGCGCAGTTCCACGGAGAGGACCGGGCTTCCCGGAAGGCGCGTGCCGAGCTGCCTCAGGGACCCGCGAGGGGATGAAGAGGAAGACCGAACGAACCCACAAACGAGGCCGAGAGAGGCTGCTATGGCCCGCGCCACCGAAGGACATGAGCCCTGCCCTTCGGTCCAAAAAGAGGCCGACCACGAAGGGACTCGAACCCTCAATCTTCTGATCCGAAGTCAGACGCCTTATCCGTTAGGCCACGCGGCCGCGACGCCCGGGGCGCCACAGTGCGCGGGCCAGGTGCAGCCCCTTCGGAGGTGGAGGCCCCTGGACGTGGGCAGGAGAGGACCGCGTGCTCCCGACCCCCAAGTGTGGCACAGGTGTGCCGGGGTCGGAGTCGGGTGCGGTCCCTCCCTGCAATTAGCGACAGTGATAGACAGTGATAGTGCAGCTGTAGGTTACTAAATAGGTATCCGGCACGGCCGAGTACGTGAGGGGACCGCGTGGCCTAATGGATAAGGCGTCTGACTTCGGATCAGAAGATTGAGGGTTCGAGTCCCTTCGTGGTCGAAACGTTTTAATCCACCCGTACCGCAACCAAATCCCAGGGCCTACCCTCGTTTTAGACACAGTCGGGCCTCGGTACCCGGTCCTGACCGCAGCCCTCCCTCTCCTAGGCTGAGCGTGAAGGTTCCCTTTCCGATACGAGTTTTGTACCGAAGAGCTTCCGGCCCTGACGTCATTACGCAGCCACACGGCGTCACAGTTCAAGAGGCATGTGATCGGGCGCCGCTTACGTGAAGCCCCAGTGGCCTAATGGATAAGGCACTGGCCTCCTAAGCCAGGGATTGTGGGTTCGAGTCCCATCTGGGGTGGCATGGTTTACCTGCGCAAGTGCGTTTTCCTGTCATCATGCGTCCGATGAAAACAAGTATCACGTGGGCACCATTTTCTCTTTGTGATAGCACCTTTTTTTTTTTTTTTTTTTTGGAGTGTGTGGATGCCTTGGTTGCACGTAATGTGCCTTTTGTTTTGATCAAATCCAACTGCACTTTGAAAGATAAATCCATGTGAGAGCGAACACAGCCCACTTCCTTGTTGCCGCGGTTGGTATCCATGTACACCTCGTGAAAGTGCTGCGCAGGCTACAGATCCACGTGCGTGTGAGTCCGTCACAGGAAAGTTACAAGCAGCGCAAAAGGCAGCCCCCTACCCCTCAAACCTCCCGCCGGAGCCGGGGGGTGGGGGCTTGCAGGGTGGGGGTGCTGCCCATTCCCGCGCCCTCGACGCTGTTGAAACGGCACACCTGCCCACTGCCCGGGCTGGGACGAGAAGGGGTGCGCGGAAGCACAGGCGTGCACGCGCAGTGCACAAGGCGACGACAGTGCAGGCTCTGCTATCAGCCCAGGCCCTCGGGAAAAAGGTGGCACTGGAGTGCTTGAAAAGGGGCTGGCGGAGAGAGGTACGTTTATGATCTCCGCACTTTCCTATGTATATGATCCTTTAGTAAAATGCTTAATTTAAAAAAAAACCTATTATTGGCCAGATTTTGTCTTTTGTCTTTTTTTTTTTTTTTTTTTTTTTTTACTTTGGAGCACACAGGGCAGTGGTTGGTCTTTCCAGGTTGACTCTCACATTACGTGCGCTTGGAGGATACCATGTCTACCCGTGGGGGGCGGCTGTAGTGTTCATTAGCTTTTCCTCTTTACCCCAAAAAGTTTAAAAACCACTGTTCCTTGTACTTTTTCAAAAAGAAACAACAAACAAATTTCCAGAAGTACAGAATCTTCCTCTCCTTTCTCCAGGATCATCCAGAATTCTTCATGCCCTCTCTACTCCAAACCAGTCACCAAGTTTTCAGGATGCTTTTTTTTTTTGAGATTTAAGTAATCTGTACACCCAACGTGGGGCTCGAACTCACAACCCCGAGATCAAGAGTTGCACCCTCTACAGACTGAGCCAGCCAAGCACTCCGTGGATGTTACTTTTAAGCTATCTCTGGCTCCCAGGCCCTTCCACGTGACTGCAACATCATGGCCCTAGACTGTACCGCTGGAGCCACTGCTTTTTCGCTGGGTTTCAGGCTTCACTTCTAAAACCATCCTCAGGACCCTGACTCCATGGAGCTTACATGCCAGTGAGAGAGAAGGCAGTAAACAAGTAAACTGATGAATAGGATGGTTTCAAAATAAAAGGGGTGATGGGGAACACTTGGTTGAGTACTCAGAGAAGGCCTCCGGGTGGAGAACAGCAAGGGCATCATTGGCAATCCTGTCATCTTCAGGGGACTTCTTTAATGTCTTGGCTGATACACTGTCCACCTCACAGGGTTGTTGTGGGGAGTAAATGAGATGATATTCATGTAAAGTGAGTAGAACGATGCCTGGAGCACAATATGTGCTCTATAAGTCTTGATTGTCACCATTTACTAACAGACTACTTTGCCCCATTATTGGAGGTTTATATGTGATATTCTCTCAGCTAGATGTGAATCCCTGAAAGCTCAAATTTCATCTTACTTTTATTTTCCTTTATTCATTATGAATTCATATGAAGATTCTTCTGAATGCCAAGCACAGTGCTAAGCCCTGGGGAATATAGATATGACTAAGGTATAATGCTAGCACTCAGCAAAGAATCTTCTAGAATCCTCTAGATCTTTCTAATCCTCTAGGATTGAACATTTCTATGAATGTTTGTATTATTTTTATCTTCCAACACTCTGTAATCACTTGGTTTTTCATTGGAATTCATGAAAATGAGGAGTTTGTTTCCAAGTGCCTGCATTTTTGTCTTGTTTTGTTATTATAACTTATACTTTGGCTATTGTTGATTTTATGTAACATTTGCTCTGGGATCAGTTTCTTTTTTTTTTTAATTTGAAGCTTTCTTTCTTGTCTAACATCAGTTTCCAGTTATTTTGTTTTTATGACATAGAATTTAGTATATAAGCTATTAAGTGAGCCTTTTTATTAGTCTGCTATAGTCTTTGTTTTGCAAATGCCAAAAATAGGTGTTAAAATCCTTACAAACGTTATACCAATGTTATGCATCCAGCAATTTTTAAAACTCTTCTTGCTTTATATATTTTGATGCTTCATATTTTTTTTCAGCACATCAAGGTTCCAATCATTTTTCATGTCTACTGTTCCCTTTAATAATTACATTTGACACATTTCATGTTTTTGTCTTGAATTCTACCTTGCTAGATGGTAATATAAGTCTACATTCTTGCCCACCCTTTAAAACTGTGTATTATGAAAATTTTCAAACATACACAAAACCAGAGAATAGTGCATGAACCACCCTAGAGTTATCAGTCATTAGGATTTTTTCACATTTGCTCCATTAATCCCTTTATCCCTTTTTCCCCCTAAAGTGTTGGGGTTTTGTTGTTGTTGTTAAAAATCTCTACACCCAACAGGGGGCTTGAACTTACAACCCTGAAATGAAGAGTTGGGTGCTCTACCAACCTAAGCCAGCCAGGAACCCCTTTTCTCTTTTATTTATTTTGAGAGAGAGCGCGAGCACACACATGATCGGGGGAGGGGTAGAGAGGGAGAGAGAGAATCCCAAGCAGGCTTCCCACTACCAGCACCAGAGCCCGACTTGGGGCTCAAACCCATGAACCCTGAGATCATGATCCAAGCCGGAACTGAGCCAGATGCTTAACCAACTGAGCCACCCAGGAGCCCCTTAAGTATTTTAAAGTAATCCCAGACATCGTAACATTTCACCACAGTAGACATTCACATATTTCAATATTCATCTCTTGATTGGTGCAAATCAGGATCCAAATAAGGTTATACACCACGTTTGGATGTTGGGTAAGCTGTCCTTACCTTACCCCACTGACTTGTTGAAAAGCAAAGGTCAAATGTCTCATATTTTAGGTTTATCTTTACTTCTTCATGGTGTCATTTAACTTGTTCTTCTATCCTAGATATTTCCTCTTGGTGCACCTGGGTGGTTCAGTCGGTTGAGCATCTGACTCTTGATTTTGGCTTAGGTCACAATCTCACAGTTCAGTTGGTTCGGTTCGTGGGATCAAGCCTCCCGTTGGGCTCTGTACTGACGGTGCAGAGCCTGCTTGGGATTGTGCCAGATATTTCTTCTCAATTGGAAGTTAGTTTCAATGCCTCCATTAAATTCAGGTTCAACGTTTAGGGGGAAAAAGAACTTTCAAATAGTGCTATGTATTTAATATAGATCAGAAGGTATAGAAGATAGCCTTGGCATCAAGAGGTGACAGCCTGATCATGGTCAAGTTCCTCAACTTTTCATGTAATGGTTTCATCCACTGATGAGCTTTGCCGGAATTAACTATTTCATTACGGATTACAGAATAGTCACTTTTCTAATATTCTTTTCCATTTATTAGCTGAAATACATTGTAAAGAACTTCTCTCATTGTCTATTAATTTATCCCAAATACAATTGTTTAAAAAGGTAGGATAAATGCTTAATTTTTTCCCCTTCAGTGCCGGTTTTTGTTTTTGTTTTAATGTTAATTTTTGAGAGAGAGAGTGCGCGAGCACGGGAGGGGCAGAGAGAGAGAGGGGGACAGAGGATCCGAAGCAGGCTCTGTGCTGACAGCAGCCAGCCTGATGCGGGGCTTGAACTCACAAACTGTGAGATCATGACCTGAGCCAAAGTCAGATGCTTGACTGAGCCACCCAGGGACCCCCAGGATACCAGTTTTTAAATAATGACTTGGAACCTTGATACATCTTTTTTTTTTTTTTTTTTTTAAGGATGGACAGCTTGTGGTTGGATTTTGGGTTGACCCAGTGTGAAAATTTGCCTCCTAATAGGGGTGTTTACTGACTCATAATTATCCTAAGTGTGTTTGATTCTGTATTTATGCTTTTTATTTTTCTTAATGTAAAATATTTTAGAGAGTGTGAGCATGCACATGAATGCAGGAGGTGCAGAGAGAGAGAGAGAGAGAGAGAGAGAGAGAGAATCTGAAGCAGGCTCCTTGCTCTCAGCACAGAGCCAGGTGCAGGGCACGATCTCCTGGTTCATGAGATCACAGTTCATGACCTGAACCGAAATCAAGAGTTGGGACGCTTAACAGACTGAGCCACCCTGCTGCAACTGTTTTTGCTGATTTCTATCTTTAACTCTTGCTCTTTTTCCTATTGATTTGAAAGATATAATCCTATTTTACTAGTGATTTTTTTTTTTTAAGATTTTAAGTTATCTCTACACCCAGTGTGGGGCTTGAACTCACAACCCAAGATCAAGAGTTGCACAGTCCACAAACTGAGCCAGCCAGGTGCCCCCCTAGTGACTAATTTTTCTGTAAAATCAATGTCCACTCAATGCAAAAACTGCAAACCACCCAGGAGGGTATGCAATTTAGAAGTGCCCCAATACTATGCAAGTGCCTTGGAAGGAGAGCATGTTCTCAGTGGTTCACTTGTGTCTCCTCCAGTAAGTCTTACAAAGGGTCTCCCTCCAATGCTAGGGACTCCTGTTACAAAACTTCCTGAGTGGGCATCGAGATTCCTTGAAGGGGAGTTCTAACCGCAGTCCAAAAGCAAACTGAACGGCTTTTTCTCAGATCCCCCATGTTTTCACTCGTCTGAATTCTTCGATATTCAATGGGATGACTCAGCGCCAGTTGAGTGACGGATTCACAGCGGAAAGCGTGTGGTGCTAATTTCTGTTTGGTGCATGAAAGGCCTCTGGCACAGCTACATCACAGACTGTCACAACTAGAGCAGCTCTTAAGTGGAACACACCTTGCCCCTTAACAACCTTCTACCTTCAGCATAGTGCCTGCCCCTACGATCAGGGGTGATGGTGCCTAGGCTCTCCTGTTTATGTCCTTTAGGACCACGTCACCTTCTAAGCACTACCAGCCATTGCTGCCATTTCTCCAGTACAGCCCATCTGCAATCTTTGGTAGCAATGTCACAAAACTGTTGGTCTGTGCAGGCTACCCTTCCTCTTTCAGGTTTTTCCTACAGGGCTTAAGCCTCATCCAGTCAGATGCCTCTGCTCAGAACAGCTGCTTACCTAGAAACTTCACATTTAATTCTCATTATAATCCTGATGTTTGTGAATGAGAAGAGGCAAGTCTTAAGATAGTGAATAAGTAGTCTAAAACCAGCAATTAAAACAGTCAAAAGAGTAAAGTGGTAGGCATATGAGGTCCTCTGACTTCAAGGGTAATAGAAAGCTTTCTACCACCTCACGTTACTTTATTTTCTTTTTTTTCTTAATTTTTTAAAATGTTTAATTTTGAGAGAGAGAGAGAGAAGCACACTGCAAGCGGGGGAGGGGCAGAGAAAGACAGAATCAGGAGGAGGCTTCAGGCTCTGAGCTATCAGCACAAAACCCAACATAGGGCTTGAACCCACGAACTGTGAGATCATGACCTGAACTGAAGTGGGATGCCTAACCAGCCAAGGCAGCCAGGTGCCCCTTTCTTTCTTTTTTAAAGTAATCTCTACACCCAACGTGGGGCTCAAAGTCAGGACCCTGAGATCAAGAGTCACATGCTCTGATGGCTAAGCTAGCCAGACACCTGCACCTCACCTTACTTTAAAAAAAAAAAAATAAATAAATAATGTTTATTTATGTTTGAGACAGAGAGACAGGGCATGAACGGGGGAGGGGCAGAGAGAGAGGGAGACACAGAACCGAAGCAGGCTCCAGGCTCTGAGCTGTCAGCACAGAGCCCGATGCGGGGCTCGAACTCACAGACCGTGAGATCATGAGCCACCCAGGTGCCCCTGCACCTCACCTTAAACCACCTGGGGCACCTGGGTGGCTCAGTCAGTTAAGCGTCTGACTTCAGCTCAGGTCATGGTCTTGTGGTTCACGAGTTTGAGCCCCGCATTGGGCTGTGCTGACAGCTCAGAGCCTGGAGCCTGCTTCAGATTCTATGTCTCCCTCTCTTTCTGTTCCTCCCCTGCTCACACTCTGTCTCTCTCTCCTTCAAAAATAAAAAAATAAAATAAATTTAAACCACATGTATTTCTTGGCACTGCTCAGAAGTCCTGCTAACTAGGATCAATAGTAGGAATTTTTTTAATGAAATGATGGAATTAAAATAATTTTCTATGTTCAAGCACAAAGCTGTACTACGTTTTAACTTTGCAACAAAATTTCCTTTTATCCCACATTTATGGTGAAGAGCTGAAACAGAGGAGATCCCTGCTTGCTACTCACCCTGTTATATCTGCAATGTGGACCATCTGTCCTTGTGACTGACTTAGGGACAAGTAGAAGGGAGCACTGCTTAGGAACCAGTGGTTTGAAATCAAAGAGGAAGTTCAAGGGATCAGTAGATGTTTCTTCCTTATTGCATTCCAGTGAAATACACTGTCATCAGCCCTACTGTTATTTGTTTTTTGTGGGGTTTTTTGTTTTTCTTTTTTTTCCTATTGTTATTTGTTAAGATTTCAGCAGCTCTGGGGGCTAACTGGCTCCTACATATCCTAACCATGAGATAACTGGACCAGCACAAACTTGTAGGCTCACCTTTCCATTTTAATAAAAACACCACTTCCAGTGAGGGCACCTCAGAGTTATAATTATCTCCGTTGCAAAGGAACAGACACACAGCACCGTATCATTATTTTTAATGTCCAGAATTTATAATACAAGGGCCAGAGCTTTCTCCCCAACTCAAGTTTATAAATTTTCAATTGGCTTGTGAGGCCAGTAGGGATACTTCTTTTTGTCTAATTTGGTTTCTGGGAAGACTTCATTCAGGTCCTCAATGGTCATCTGATCAAATGGAATTATATTCTTCATCTTCTCCAGCTGGAAAGAGGGCAATTGGGTGAAGGTAAAGAGGGCCACAGAGATACAGAAACGAATCCAAGGTAGGTTACTGCCACTGGGTGAAAGGAGTGTGGCCGTGAGAGAGAGAGAAGACCTATTACAGACAACAGCCAAGGGTCACTTACCTCTTTTTCATATTCCACAATCCTGGCCTTTGAGAGAGACAAAAACTCAGCACAACTTTTCACCTTAAAGAGAAGGGAGACATTCTGTTTTGAAACCAAGTTGTACTGTCCTGACTCTGAGGCTCCCAAGACAGAAAAGTCCCAGAGCCCACCCCTCTTGCTTTCCCATTCTCTGCAGACTCCTGCACGTGCCGACTCCTGAGGGGAGCATGCTTTGGGAAGCAAACTACAGCTTTTCCTAAATGCACAAAGAAGCCCATACAGGAGAGCCAGTTTATAATAGCAGGACCAGGGTTGTCAACAATTTGCTCATCTAGACAACCTACAAAATGCCAGTATTTCACAGGGGCTGCTTACTATACAGTCAGGACAAGCCGTCTGATCACTAGCCAGACTTCTCTTTGGTGGAGCCACCGGTGTTCCCACATTTGGCTTTCATACTTTCAAGCAAATAGGTATTTGACTACTACCTTGGATAATTTCTCTACCTGATTCTAACTCCGTAATTGTTTTTAACAGCTTAGTTGAGGTATGACTGACATACAATAAAATGCACATACTTAAAGAATGCCACTTGGTAACTTGTGACCTATGTATCCACCTACAAAACCAGCAACACAATCGAGACAAGGAACAAATTTATCAGCCCCCTCCCTCCCATTCCCAGGCAACTACTGAAGCACTATTGCCATAGATTACTTGCATTTTCTAGAGCTCACTCTACTTCACCTAACTTCTAAGAAATACGGAGCCATCAGGAATTAGGAGAATCTTAAAATCAGAGTCTCTACTTACATCTTCTCTTTCTTCAGCATCCACCTGGACAGTATATTTATCCTCTGGCACAGGAACCTTCAGGGCATTAAACTACAAACACAGGGACAGTTGTTATTAATATACCCGGGAGTCCAAGAAAGGGCTCAAAACCACCGATCCTTATAGATAAAAACATTCTCCATTCCAAGAGGAAACCAGTATGCATCTAGAGTGTTGTAGTAGAAAGATTAGCCTGAAAACAGGAGCTCAAGGTTCTCAGTCCTGTCGCTAACTGGACAATTCTTTATTACAACGAGCTTCAGTTTCATCATCTGAAAAGGATGGTTGGATTTGAGGACCTCACAAATGGCCTCCTAGAACCTTGTAGTCTGAAGAAACTCTGATTTCTCTTTCTGGACTGACTGGCAGAAGAATGTTTGCATAATGGAGATGGAGATGGTCTCCTGAGAAGACTGCTGAGTCCTATAGCCCCAGCACGGAGCACTGCACCTGGCACAGGGTAGGCCTTTGGAAAGCATCTGTCAAATGGGTAAACAACTAAATTCCAGATACTGAGGTTTAACATGTAAACATCAGAAATGGAGATACGTAGGTGAGAAATTAAGCCACAAGACACAGTAAAAAGGAGCAGGAAAAGGAAAAAAAAGCGTAGAAAAGGTGTTAGGGAGACAGGTGAGGGGCTAAAAAATAATTCCGGAAGAGTTGGGATGGAAACATTTAACTTCACAGCCCTCTGGCTCCCTGATTAAGGCTGTATGGGCCATTTCTTTGGATAAGAAATCTGCCAAATAAATAGACCCTGAATTCTCCACGTTTACCATATAAAACTACCACCTCATGGGGCGCCTGGGTGGCGCAGTCGGTTAAGCGTCCGACTTCAGCCAGGTCACGATCTCGCGGTCCGTGAGTTTGAGCCCCGCGTCGGGCTCTGGGTTGATGGCTCGGAGCCTGGAGCCTGTTTCCGATTCTGTGTCTCCCTCTCTCTCTGCCCCTCCCCCGTTCATGCTCTGTCTCTCTCTGTCCCAAAAATAAATAAAAAACGTTGAAAAAAAAATTAAAAAAATAAATAAATAAAACTACCACCTCAAGACCTTTGGCCACACCCATTTTTCCTGAGGTTCCTTTTGGACCTGTTTTATTTTTTACCCCAACATTAAAATTATATTTCCTTAATATGGGACCTGTTAACAACACCCTTCTTTCCACACTGTCATCCTGCACAGGTAATTACCTGCTGTTCTGCTCCATACCCACAAGCCACATTACAAGACCAGTGCTTTAGCTGCCTGAAGTCTCACCTTCTTCTCAAAGTCATCTACCAAGCCAGCCTTCGCCACATTGGCCCTGTAGTAAGCCCAGTCGATAGCAGGTGGATTCTCGGGGAGAGTGGCCAACCTGCTCACGTGGAAGAAAAAAAGTTAAGATTCTTCTATGAGCAACAGAAAATCCACACAGTACTTTCCCTGTTCCTTATTCCTATGGCCTAGAGCTATTATCACACTTTTCTCTAGGAGAGAGATTCCAGGAATGCCAAAAACTACTTTCATTTGCAAAATGTATGTATTTCTTTACACCAGAAGAGCATCAGAAATTCATATTTAATTCCAAAGCACTGTTTTGCTTCCACATTTGGAGCAAGTTAAGAGGGTCCCTCTCAGAATGGTACTGACCTGGAGGTGAGGGTCTCATTCCAGGATTTCAGGGAGTTAGCAATGGCCTTCTGGTTTCGGGGTATGATCTCCCCAAAAGCTACCCAGTCAATGGCTTTTAGAGCAAGTTTTCGCCCAGCCATCTTGAGATCCTGGAAAATAAAACAGGTCAGATCAAAACAGGACTCTTAGAGCAAATCCTCTAAAGGGCACCTTAGAAATATGCAAATCTGTAAGAAATAGAGAAGCATCCTCTGAGCACTTGGTGAGTATGTTTATCAACTGAAGGAATCAGGATTACTAAACAAGGAACAAGTTTAGCTTTTCAAATTCAAGGCATGCAACCTGCCATATAACCACATTATTTCCCCTGAAACTGTCCCCCTCTATTCCCCAATTCCTACTCCTCCTTAAAAGCCCAGTTCTTTAGTGTTTGCTCTTATCTTCGGAAATATTGCTAAAGTAACACTCATGCATTACATAAAAGTTAATCATTTAAATACATTTCCACTCAGAATGAATGTGTTTTATTCACTGATTCTCCAGTGCACAGAACCTGATACATACCCAAGTTTCAACAAAGCTTAAATACAGCAGACCCTATGCCGGAAAAAATGGGGATAATACCGGCCCTGCTTATCTCAGAAAGCTGTTAAAGTACCAAGTGAGGGGTGCCTGAGTGGCTCAGTCGGTTAAGTGTCCTACTTCAGCTCAGATCACGATCTCACAGCTCATGGGTTTGAGCCCTGCTTCTGGCTCTGTGCTGACAGCTCAGAACCTGGAGCCTGCTTCTGATTCTGTCTCTCTCGTTCTCTCTCTGCCCCTCCCCAACTTGCACTCTGTCTTCTCTTAAAAATAAATAAACATTGGGGCGCCTGGGTGGCTCAGTCGGTTGAGCGGCCGACTTCAGCTCAGGTCATGATCTTGCAGTCCGTGAGTTCGAGCCCCGCATCGGGCTCTGTGCTGACAGCTCAGAGCCTGGAGCCTGTTTCAGGTTCTGTGTCTCCCTCTCTCTGACCCTCCCCCGTTCATGCTCTGTCTCTCTCTGTCTCAAAAATAAACGTTAAAAAAAATAATAAAATAAATAAATAAATAAATAAACAAACATTAAAAAAAATTAAGAGGCGCCTGGGTGGCTCAGTCAATTGAGGTTCCAACTCTCGGTCAGGTCATGATCTCACCGTTTGTGGAGTTTGAGCCCCGTGTTGGGTTCTCTGCTGACAGCTCAGAGCCTGGATGGAGCCTGCTTTGGATTCTGTGTCTCATTCTCTCTCTGCCCCTCCCCCACTTGTGCTCTGTCTCTCTGTGTCTCTCAAAAATAAATGGAAAAAAAATTTTTTTTAAGTTAAAAAAAAAAGTACCAAGTGAAATTGTGCACACCAATTTGCCCTACAGTCTCCTACAAGCTTAAGGGGCTCTCTACCCCCTCCCTACCGGATTGGCAATACCTGCACTTTCTAATTCAGGTCTGATTATCCTCTGCAGCACTAGCACATGCCCTGTGGATTCTAGCAATAACCTTAACACGGGTATTCCATATGTGTGAACGTGAGAGAAGGTAGAAAGTAGTTACAGCCATTTTTTTTTCCTTAACTAAGAAAATGGAAAAATAGTCAAACTAAATTTAAGATCAGTGGGGCGCCTGGGTGGCTCAGTCGGTTGAGCGTCCGACTTCAGCTCAGGTCACAATCTCGCGGTCCGTGAGTTCGAGCCCCGTGTTGGGCTCTGGGCTGATGGTTCAGAGCCTGGAGCCTGCTTCCGATTCTGTGTCTCCCTCTCTCTCTGCCCCTCCCCCGTTCATGCTCTGTCTCTCCCTGTCCCAAAAATAAATAAACGTAAAAAAAAAAAAAAAAATTTAAAAGATCAGTGCCAGACATTAGGAGAAAGACAATGTCAAAAGTCTTTACAAACTACGGGGTGGATCACAAGGAAGGTGGAAGAAATCCTCCTCGGGATCTTAAAAAGAAACTGTTCCAACATCTGCCTCTTGGTTTCTCTTTCCCTCTCAGGATAAGTGGAGGTGATGGGCAGGTGACTCTTAAAAGACGCCAGAGAAATAAGCGCCTTGACAGAGACTTTTCCAAGCACCAGTGCAGGTAGGCTTCATAAATGATGGGATTTTTGTCTTGCTCTGAACGCTCCACACGCTCGAATGCCAGGACCCTCAAGAGGAAGAGACTGAGTGTCCCTCAACAAGTTAACACGATCTCGGGGTAACATTTCCCCAGCCCCCAGACCGAACTGCCGAAGTCGGCCTTGGTGGGGACGGACGGAACCAGATCAGGTGTGGGGAAGCACCTCGGTTAGAGGTGGCAGGTCGACCCCAGCGACCTCGCGCGAGGGGGAGGGGAGCGGAAGGGAGCGCGGCGCAGAGCGGCGGCTGCAGTTACACCCGGACACTTTGGCAGCAGAACAACGGCAGAGCAGGCATCCTCGGCAGGGGTGCGACAAGGGTCGGCGCAAGGTCTGAAGGAGGCAAGGCACAGCAGCCCGCCAGAGTCGGGCCCAACGCCCCAAACCCCACTCACCTTCAACTACCGCGGTGGCCCACAGTCCACGGCAGCAAGGAACGGAAATGGGTCACCGGAAAGTTTCCCAGAGCCAATCCCAACGCCAAAGGGGAGGGCCTTGCTTCGCAGGTCAGCCCGTAGAAATGGAGGCTGGTTCCGGAAGTCCCGCCCACGAGGGCGGGCGCGGCACCTCCCCCTGCACGGGTCCCCGGGAGCTGGTTGGGGGCGCTCCCGTCCCTCTCCCCCGGCCCCACCCCCGCCGATGGGCCGGCCCGGCTCTCCCTGCCGAGAGATGGGCCGGCCCGGCGGCGCGCGGGCAGCGGTGGCGGCGGCGGCCCAAGATGGCGGAGCTGCAGCTGGACCCGGCGATGGCGGGGCTGGGAGGGGGTGGCGGGAGCGGGCTGGGCGACGGGGGTGGCCCGGGCCGCGGGCCCCCCAGCCCTCGCCCCGCCGGCCCTACGCCCCGCGGGCACGGCCGCCCGCCCGCCGCCGCCGCGCCGCCACTGGAGCCGGGTCCCGGACCGCCAGAGCGGGCAGGGGGAGGCGGTGCGGCCCGCTGGGTCCGGCTTAACGTGGGCGGCACCTACTTCGTGACCACCAGACAGACCCTAGGCCGGGAGCCCAAGTCTTTCCTCTGTCGCCTCTGCTGCCAGGAGGACCCGGAGCTGGACTCGGACAAGGTGCGCCCCGCCCTCGGGCGCGCCCCCGCTCTTCGGACCCCCTCGTTCCTCCTAGCTCGTCCCCAGATTCCTGCGACACGCTCCTCACAGGCGGGCTTTTCGGGCCGGGACCCCCTTCCCATCCCTCTCCCGCCAGGCTGGCCCTGGGGGCTATTCTCCCCCATCCTCAGTCGCACCCTGGCTGTCTCTCTGACCCCGCCCTTCACTCTGAGCAACTCGGTCCCCATGCTGTGCCCACCCGCACCCACGAGAACCCGCTCCACACCCCTTCTCCGTACACATCTCATACCCGCCCCTCAGATCTGCATGAGTTTTCCCCTGGCTCCTCGTCAGCCCCTCACTGCCTGTGCCAGATGCGTCCAGAACTGGGTCAGGGTGAGCTAAGGCATCTTTCTAGCTTTCTCAGACTTCCTCTCGGACCCCTCTGCCAAGTTGGGTGAAAGCCTGGGTCTGACAGCTGCAGGAAGTGTTTCTGGTGATACCACACTTCTTTCCTGTGGTCCTGGGCCCTGAGCTCTTATCTGGTGACAGCCACTGTTTTAGGACTATTAGAGCTCAGATACATTCCTTGGAAAGAGATTACCAGTTGCCAGTGCAAACCTAAGCTGATTGGTTAAGACCATCGGAAAGTGAAAACTGAGGCCTGCTGTTGGGCAAGATGCCTGGCTACGAACAAAGTTGAGAGGTGACGAGGCACTTCCAACCCGTTTCCAGTTTGACGTGTTTATTGATTGACTTTACACATTCATCTTTCAGTTGCCAGCTTAAAGGCATTGACCCTGGCTTATACCCCTGTATATCCTATGTAGCACTCAGCCAGTTACATTGAAATAGAGCTGGGGTTGGGTAAAGATTCGCTGATTTTTTTTTTTAACTCCCCAACTGCCTCTCTAATAAATCTCAGACTTATGGAAACCTGTCCCACCCGAACTTTAAAGAAATTTCAAAACCTTTGCTTATAAAGGAATTATTTTTATCTACCCTAAATCTTTCTTGTTGCAGTAGAAGCCAGTTTCTTCTTGTTCCTTTTACTGTAAAGATGAGTAGGATTAAAGCTGCTCAGAGCCAAGTCCAGGCGGTGCCAAGCTTCCTCTGGGCACAGAACTGGGGTGTGTGAGTTACAGCTGGCAATGCAGACTCCCACTGATGTTGGCCTTGAGCTCAGGAGCATTGCCAACTATACAGAGGTTTTCTTAGAATTAGGAATGTGATTTGGGGGCAGTAGAGAGAGGTCAGAATGTCCATCTCAAGCAAAGATTTACATAATTAAAATATGGCATTTTCTTCCCCTTTCTTGATAATAGATGTCTTACAGAAGAATGGTGGTAATTGTGTCCAAGTAAAGATTTTGGAAGTTCAGGGGCACCTGGGTGGCTCAGTCACTGAAGCGCCTGATTCTTGGTTTCAGCTCAGGTCATGATCTTACAATTTGTGGGTTCAAACCCCACATCAGGCTCTACACTGACAGCTGTGGAGCCTGCTTGGGATTCTCTGTCTTCCTCTCTCTCTGCCCCTCCTCCTCTCACTGTCTACCTCTTTGTCTCAAAATAAACAAACATTAAAAAAAACAAGACTTTGGAAGTTCAAGTAAATGCCTGCATGATGACTGTACATCTATCTGTAACTCCGTGCCTGAAATGATCTCAGAGTACAAGATACATAAGCTAGCCTTCTTGCCAGTAGTTTGTGATAAAAAAAATGTCTAGCAAGACTTGCCCCCTTGCTAATGAATGGTGACAGAGAGGCTGCAACCCTGCCCCAACTTAGTCCGACAGCTCCAAAGTGTTATCTTTGTGTTTGGTTGACAGCTCCAAAGTGTTATCTTTGTGTTTGGTTGGCAGGACGAGACAGGAGCCTATCTGATTGACAGGGACCCCACCTACTTCGGTCCTATCCTCAACTACCTCCGCCACGGGAAACTCATCATTACAAAGGAGTTGGCTGAAGAAGGTAAGAACACTGTTTTAACTGGGCATTTTCAGAACTCAGCCCATATCTTGAAAGCCGTTTCACAGATTGGAATTTTGTTTGAGATTTTCATCAAGGTCACATGCAGGTGTAGTAAACATTTATGAAAGTGAACAGGGAGTCTCTAGTTACGTAGTCTTATCTGAGGAAGTCTTCTTTAAGGGATCCCCACTGGGCTCTGTCCAGCCTTCCTTAATGAGAAGAAAAATAGGTAACTCAGCTTTGCAAATCACTTCAGGAGCATTTTTCAAACCTGCAGAATCGTCAGGATCCCTTTTTACTTTCACTTATGTGCTTGCTGGCAGTGAAATGTCCATAGCCTGAAGCATCACATTTCTGACATTAATTATTTATATTTTCACTTTTAGTTTGAACTTGCAGCTGTAAAAAGTAATAAAGGCTTGGCCTCATTTCTTGTAAGACTGGTCTCATGCTTCCTTGTAAATTTTTGCAGCTGACCTAATTCATTCTCCAGTCCATTGTCAGCTGTATCATCTTTTTGGTTGGTACGACATTTGGACTCTAAGTGGGTCTAGATATCTTTCTAAAAGACTTGACGTGGCCTCGCCAAAGGCATTCCGTTGAAGATTGGGGCCTCTCCCTAAATCCAGGGCACCCTGACCTGGAGGCTTTAGCTCTGAGTGAGAAAGCTGTAACGGCTGTGCTAGTTAATGAAATGGCTGCGAAGCACATCTGTTTCAACCAGTAAGAAGAGGACTTGTGCATGTGCTGTCTCTTTTTTCAACATTTCAGATGCATTCAAAAATCATGGGAATCGTACAGTAAACTTCATGCACCCACCGTCTAGCTTCAGCAGTTACCACCTCATGGATAATCCTGTTTCTGGAAAAGAGGAATCTTAAGCATCTTTTCTGAAGGCCTTTAAAAATTTTTTTTTGAAATATTTTCAAATTCAGAGAAAAGGACGAGAATAACAGAACTCGCAGCTTCACCACCATTTTTTGAGATCTGTATTACCCTTTGTTCTCTCTCTGTCCCCCCCCACACCACGCTTCTCCCTCCCCCCACCATAGTTTTTATTTCTGAACTATTTGAGACTAGATTACAGATGAGTCCCTTAATACTTCAGTGTATTTCCCAAGAACAAGGTTATTCCCTTATGTAAGCACAGTATGGTTATCAAGATCAGGGAATTTAATATTGATAAATACTTCTATCTACAGCTTATATTCCAATTTTATCAGTTCCAGCAATGTCCTTTATAGCAAGTTTGTTTTTTTTTTTTTTCTTCTGATACTGAATCACACATCCCCTTTGTTGTCCTGTCCAAGGCCTTTGATTTTATTTGGCAAAGCATTCTCTCAGTGATTGCTTTTTATCTTGTTCAAATAATAAGCACCCTATTAAACTTTGGTCCACATAAATTTATATACACACACCCACCCCCGGTAATTTTTAGGACCGACTAGGTAAGCTTTGCAAGCTCAGGAATTCTCCAATGTGACAAGTTCCAGAAACTAAGTGACATATGGGAAAGGTGCCCTGCAGCTAATGGGCAGGTGCAGAGAGAGTCAGAGAAGGTGCCAAGTGGGAAGCCGCAGCAGTGAAACAGAGTGAACAGAGCAGACCCAGAATTTGACTCACTCAATTTAGGGAGTAGGGAGGGGGGTACACCCTAAATAGCAAAGAAATGTTTCCCAGGCTGAAGGAGAGAGACTAGACTTCAATTTGAAAAGTGCGGTTCAGGGGCACCTGGGTGGCTCAGTCAGGTGAGCGTCAGACTCTTGATTTTCTTGATTTTGGTTCAGGTCATGATCTCAAGACTGTGAGATTAAGCCCTGTGTCGGGCTGTGAGCTGAGTGTGGAGCCTGCTTCAGATTCTCTCTCACTCTCCCTCTGCCCCTCTCCCCATTTGCTCGCTCGCTCTCTCTCTCTCTCTCTCTCTCTCTCAAATTAAAAAAAAAAGGGGGCGCCTGGGTGGCTCAGTCAGTTGAGTGTCCTACTCTTGACCTTGGATCCAGTCATGATCTCACGGTTCAAGCCCCGCATAAGGCTCTTCACTGACAGTGCAGAGCCTGCTGGGATTCTTTCTCTCCTTTCTCTGCCCCTCCCTTGTTCACTTGCCCTTTCTCTCTCAAATAAATAAACTTAAAAAAATTCTAAAAACAAGTTTCAAGGGGCGCCTGGGTGGCTCAGTCGGTTAGACATCTTTTTTTTTTTTTAATGTTTATTTATTTTTGAGAGAGAGAGCTCATGCGTGGGTAAGGGGCAGAGAGAGAAGGAGACACAGAATCTGAAGCAGGCTCCAGGCTCTGACCTATGAGCACAGGAACCCAATGTGGGGCTCAAACTCATGAACCGTGAGATCATGACCTGAGCTGAAGTCAGACACTCTTTCCACTGAGCCACCCCGGACACCCCTGACTTTGATTTTGGCTTAGGTCATGATCTCTTGTGTGTGAGTTCTGGCCCCCCTGTATCTGCCTCCACTCTGGTAGTGCAGAGCCTGCCTGGAATTTTCTCTCCTCCTTCTCTCTCTGCCCCTTGCACGTGCTTGCTCTCTCACAATAAATAAACTTTAAAAAAACGCTCGGGGCACCTGGGTGGCTCAGTTGGTTGAGCGTCCGACTTCGGCTCAGGTCATGATCTCACAGCTCGTCAGTTCAAGCCCCGCATCGGGCTCTGTGCTGACAGCTCAGAGCCTGCTTCGGATTCTGTGTCTCCTTCTCTCTCTGCCCCTAACCCACTCGCATTCTGTCTCTCTTTCAAAAATAAATAGACATCGGGGCGCCTGGTGGCTCAGTCAGTTAGGCATCCTACTTGGGCTCAGGTCACGATCTCGCGGTCCGTGAGTTCGAGCCCCGCGTCGGGCTCTGGGCTGATGGCTCGGAGCCTGGAGCCTGCTTCCGATTCTGTGTCTCCCTCTCTCTGTCCCTCCCCCGTTCATGCTCTGTCTCTCTCTGTCTCAAAAATAAATAAAAAACATTAAAAAAAATTCAAAAATAAATAGACATTAAAAAAAAAAAAATGCTCTCCCTCTCCTCCTGTCCCTCCCTTGCACATGCTCTGTCTCATGGTCTTGCTCTCTCTTTCTCTCTCTCTCTCTCTCTCTCTCAAAAAAAATGCAGTTCTTAGCAAGCATGTAAACTTTAGCCTCTTCTCACTATTTTCCAGGGAGTGTAACACATCTTTAACTACATACGGTTTGGTCCTTGTCCTAGGTGTTCTGGAAGAAGCGGAGTTTTACAACATTGCATCTCTTGTGCGGCTGGTTAAGGAACGGATACGGGACAATGAGAACAGAACTTCTCAGGTAATGGGTTTTGAACTCTTTTTTTGTTTTGGTTTGGTTTTTATTTTTTGTTTTGGTTTAAGATTTTATTTTTAAGTAATCTTTACACCCAACGTGGGTCTTGAACTCACAACCTTGAGATCAGGAGTCACACGCTGAAGCAGCCAGGCACCCCACGGTTTTGAACTCTTAAAGGGAAAAGGTCTTAGTGGCTCTCTTTGTCCCTGCGTCTGGGTGGGATTTGAAAAGGATGCTGTGCTGCTTGGCAAGAGCTGCCTCTCCCCTTGAAGCTGGAGGTCTGTGTGGAACATGGGCCATCCACCAGGCAGACAGAGCATACGCCACCAGACTTATTCAGAACCAGAAAACAGAAGAAGAAATAGCAAAGCAAAACAGCCCCCTTATCCCTTTAGAAGAGTGGGGAGGTTGTGGCTGCTTATCATGGGACAGCAGGAGGGACCCGCAGCACTTTAGGCCCAGAACCTGTTCTTGCAGAGTATCTGTCTCCCTCCACATAAAGACCCAGCGAGCTCTTACTTCCACCTGTTGGCCACTCTTTAATTCTTTATTAGGACCAGCCTTTTAAAGTGTGACCATGTCGCATTCAGCCCCTGATAGCCACGTGAAAGCAGTCTCATGGCCTGGACTTTAGGAGCTGCTTGTGAATCATGCTTCTGAGGAAATAGGCTTCTCTGTTTATTATGAAGTCTGGGTTTTTATATGAACTTGGTAGATACAGTAACAGGAAGAAACACACAATTTGCCACCTAGTTTTGAGGGGGTACAGGTAGCTTATTTCACATCACATCACCCGTCACATGTCTTAAGTGGCCACAGCGGCATCTTTTAGGCCCTTGAGATTCTCTGCTTCCTAGGGAGGGTCTGTGCCCTCCAGAAGCTTGAAGTCTAGCAGGGAAACCAGACGCTCCCTTTCCTGTATTTAGGTTCTATTTTAAGAAAGTACAACTGCAGGAACAGAGGGCATGGTTGGACTCTGCTGTGACCATCTGTCTTGTAGCAGGACTTGCCTCTTATCCCATCAGATACTGGTGGTAGATGCTTTCCTGAGATCCATTCTATTGCAGTGTAGAATTTTCCTGTGATTAAGCAGAAGGTAATATGTTTCTTTTCAAAACTCAAAAAAATAAAAAATATTCCTTGCTCTTTCTCTGTTAGAGTTTACATATCCAAGTTTTCTGGCTCTGAATGGAATTATCTGGTTGAATAACTGACACCTATTTCTTTTTTCAAAAATGATTTCTCTCATTCGCTTAATCTGTAGTCATTTGCAAAGGTGAGAAGAGCTTCCTTAGTTTTCTTCCCGCTGGCTGATGGATGAAAGCCTTCTTTTTATTATTATTACTTTTCTTAATGTTTGTTTATTGTTGAGAGAGAGAGCACAAGCAGGGGAGAGGCAGAGAGAGAGAGGGGGATAGAGGATCTGAAGCGGGCTCCTGACGGCAGAGACCCCATGCGGGGCTCGAACCTGCGAACCACGAGATCATGACCTGAGCAGAAGTCAGACGCTTAACCGACTGAGCCACCCAGCACCCCTGAAAGACTTCTAATGTTCAAAAATGAATTCATAGTTGGTTTGCCATTTTATTGTATAAAATAGGATCCGGTGGTGCCAGTCTTTTCGCCATCTCGTGTTAAACTTACATGGCATCTTTTACTATCGTGGATATTTAATAGCTGGGCATTCTGAAAATCTAGCTTTATCCTTAATTTTCCACATTCCAAAAAAGCTTTTGATTGCCTAGTGTAAATTCATGATGCCATGAATTATGTAACTTGAAGCCATTCAACCCTGAACGTTCGCAGCTCTGCCATTAGCTGATTCCTTGAGAGCATTGTAAGTTTTCTATTTGATGACAGCGATGAAGTTAATTAGTCTTCTAGGTTCTGAAGGCTTGTGGATATAGACCCAGTTGGAAGCTTTTTTGTTCTAGGGATGTAAAGGCCTTTTGGATGTTAATTGATCTTTCCATCTGTCCTTTTTATTGAGTGAAACTCTGAGCAGTGGATTCGAGGTTGTTCAAAGACACGCTCTTTTGCATGTGTCACACATGGCTCTGAGGCCAAATTGGCCATGTGTGTATTTTTGTAGCTGTCCCTTCAAACACATTCTCTCCTTCAACTTGTCTTTTTTTTTTTTTTTTTTTTTTTAAGATTTTATCTTTAAGTAATCTCTGTACCCAATGTGGGGCTCAAACTCACGACCCAAAGATCAAGAGCTGCACGCTCCTCCCAACAGAGCCAGCCAGGCGCCCCAACTTGTCTGTGTTTTAAGGAGACACACATGGGGCGCCTGGATGGCTCAGTCGGTTAAGCATCCAACTTTGGCTCAGGTCATGATCTCGCGGTCCGCGAGTTCTAGCCCCGCGTCAGGCTGTGTGCTGACAGCTCAGAGCCTGGAGCCTGTTTCAGATTCTGTGTCTCCCTCTCTTTCTGACCCTCCCCCGTTCATGCTGTCTCTCCCTGTCTCAAAAATAAATAAATGTTACAAACTGAGGGTTGATGGGGGGTGGGAGGGAGGGCAGGGTGGGTGATGGGTATTGAGGAGGGCACCTTTTGGGATGAGCACTGGGTGTTGTATGGAAACCAATTTGACAGTAAATTTCATATATTAAAAAATAAAAAATATTAAAAAAAAAAAATAAAAATAAATAAATGTTAAAAAAAATTTTTTTTTTTAATTAAAAAAAAAAAAGGAGACACACATGGCAGACATTTAAGCAAAGCCCAAGATGTGGGTTTCCCACCCCGCCTTTTTTTGGCGACCCCTCATATCTCTTAGCGGCTGCCACCAGCCCTAACTACTACTAACTTTGCTGTCTTTGGTATTTTATGTTAGGTGATTAATCTTAGTGCATTTGAGAATACTCGTGGTTTTCTTTGGAAGACAAAAATTAAAAAGAGCTAACACATGCATCTTAAATGCTGGGACTTTGACAGTTGTGGCTAATATCATAGATCTTTCGCGATGCACTGAGTTTTGTAACATGAAACACTTGGTTGTTTCCAAAATGTGTGGTTAGAACCAGTTGAAGTCTTTCCGAGATTTGCCCTATATTTTAGGTGGAGGGAATGTTTTTCTTAGTACCTCGTGTAACAATAGTTGCATTCGGTTCAGAAGGGGAGAGTGTGGAAGAAAGCGCGGTGTGGTTGGCAGATCAGCCCAAGGCCTGGCACTGCCTCCGACCCAATAGCACCGCCTCACTCAGGCGAGACAGCGCGCTGACATCAGTGTCCCACTGAAGACGGGAGGAGAGGGAAAGCCACTCTGGGCTCCTAGTGCTCCGTGATCCACAGCTGCTTTTGTTGAGCCAGTATTTCCCCAGTAGTGAGTTCTTCCAAAACTGATTTTCCAGATAACTGAAGCCCAGTCATCCTTTTGCAAAAGTACTAAAGCCAAGTTTTCATTATTCTTCAGGAAACGGTCCACATTTTCTTAAAGTCACGTGACTCTAACCAGTCCCTCTCTCCCTGATGGAGCTTCGTTGTTCTGAGCTTCAGTTGCTGTTTGTGCTCTAACAAATGCCTCCTGGCCTCCAGGACGGGCAGTGGATGTGCAGCTATTTATTGGGCCCAACACTGAGTGGTCCAAGACTGCTAAACACAAGTCTCCCTGTGGGCCTCTAATTGTCCTCTGACGAACAGGGACTTTCATCTGGTGAGCATGCCTCCTTGCAGCAGCCCTGGCTGTCACCTGACTCTGGCCGAGTCGTAAGTGTGAGGGGTCCTCAGGTGGTTAGAGTATAGGGGCCTTAGTGCTGCAATTTTAGGGCATCCCGCCTTTCGCTTCTGTTCTAGAAAGTTGAGTCAGCTAGCAAATGACTTCTGTCTGAGTCTCTGACACCAGCTGGGGTGTCCCAACAGTTTAATCCTATCCTGATACTAATAAGTAGTAACTATTTCCACAGGTTTCAGGGCTCAGTCCCACGAGACTGACCTTCCTTCAGACACCAGTGCCAAATCCCAGTTCCCAGGCTACCTGTACTTCTGTCCAATTCGGCTACAAATTCAAGGGTTCCCATGACATCCCCTTTGGGTTCAGTAATTTCCTAGAACAACTCCTAAAACTCAGGAAAATGCTAAACTTACTATTACAGTTGATCTCCAGCAGACTAAGGAACAGCCAAGCGAAGAGAGACGTGGGGTGGGGTCCTGAGCACAGGAGCCTCTGTGCATGCAGTTGGGATGTGCCACTTGCCCAGGACATCAATGTGTTTGCCAACTCGGAAACTCCCTGAACCCCCCTGTTCAGGGGTTTTTAAGGATGTTTCATTATGTAGGCATGACTGATTCAATTAAACTATTGGCCACTGGTGATTGAATTCAGTCTCCACTGAGGTCAGCGGGTAGGACTGAAAGTTCTAACTCTAATGGTGCTTGGTCTTTCTGGAGACCAGTCATTAGCACAAAAAAGACCCTTTTATCACTCAGGAAATTCCAAGTGTTTTAGGAGCTCTGTGCTAGGAACCAGGAGCAAAGACCAAATATTTATTTTTTGTTACACACTTTTGTAACAGGAATGTTACCATTTAACACTGAAACACTCCCAGGTACCATCAGCGGAGGGTGAAAATAGTTTGAACATTGGTATATTGTGGGGTTCCTTTTTAATATGTTATTCCCTTAATAAGCTATTGCTCTGGATAAACCAAATTATGGTCTACATTTTCAGCATGTGTGTCATGATATGAACAACTTAAAAAGAAAATGTGGCTCTCTTTTCCAAAGCAATTTTCCTCTGTTTTCTACTCTGGGAAATAGATGAAATCTAATCACATAATTCATTTCTCTGAACTTCAGAATTATTTTACCCACTGATTCATATCCTTGGGCCTTTTTCTTTTCTTTCTTTCCTTGGATAAGTTTTTACTGAAGGATGACATTGCTCATGAACTCATAGTCATGAGGTTGAGCCCCACGTCAGGCTCCACGCCGCACATGGGGGCCTTCTTGGGATTCTCTCTCCCCCCTCTCGGCCCCTCCCCTGCTTTCATGCACGTGCGCTTGCTCTCTCTCTGTCGCAATAAGTAAGTAAACATTCTTATAAAAGAAAACCTTAAGAAGAGAAAGATGACATTGCCACTTGTAAGAGGGGACGGTGTGTGGCTGTCCAGAAAAAACGTCCAAGCAAATTCCTTTTCAGTGTTCATTCTTTGGACGAGCCTCCCTAGCGCAGCTGCAAACTGTCATGTCCTTGAAATTGTTCTTCTAAGTCCGTTGGTTGTTGCAGGGCCCCGTGAAGCACGTGTACAGAGTCCTGCAGTGCCAGGAAGAGGAGCTTACACAGATGGTCTCCACTATGTCTGATGGTTGGAAATTCGAACAGGTATGTTTCCTAAGTGGCAGCCACCGCAGCATCTCAGCCCAGGAGCCCACGTCCCTCAAACAGCTGCCATCTGTAACCAGCTAACCCCAGGGGTTCGTAGGGCCACGTGTGAACCTGTTCAGAAACGTGGGAATTATTCTGTCAGCTGTATAGGATGAGTTGGGAAGAATTCAGAATAGTATCGTGTCTCCTGACTTCATATCCAAGTTTTAATTTGTGCCCAGAGGGAGTCAGCCAGCCTGTTTAGGCTTGAAAGTGTCTCTCTGAGGTTTTTTCTCCCTCAGAGGGATTTCTTTCAAAAGCACTCAGTTGAAACATTCTAGAATAAGTACATAAAGAAGGCTAGGATTCAGCAACTACCCTACCTTCCCTTCCCAGGATAAGAACTCTGTCATTCTGAACATACATAATCCACTGCAGAAAGCAAGAGCAGGTATGAGAGGAGCCAGACGTGATGAGAAGTGGGGCTTGGCCATTTCCCATCAGGCTGTGGATTTCTGTTCCTTTAGCTTTGCGTGGTGGCAGAATTACCAAAACAAAACCAGACAGGCAGAATTGTACTGTTTTCTTCCATTAGATGGCAGGATTGTTCAGTTCATCTATTGTGTGCGCAACAGGGAGCCTGGCATGAATAGAATGGATATATATAGAAGGGATATGTATTGTGTGGATCGTGCCTATTTTTAATGTAGAGTTTAAGCGTCAGTTGAACTGTCACCATAAACTTACCTTCTCAAATAACTTCTGTTCGTCGTGTTAACGGTATTGGGTTATGGATCAAATACACAGGTGTCTTGGTCGTCAGAGCCAACACTGGATAATTCCTCACCCCTCCACTGCAGAATCAATTCTGCCTGTGTATGTTGGCCTAGTTCTTTTCTCTTCCCTTTTTTTTTCTTTTAAAGTAGTTCCACACCCAATGTGAGGCTTAAACTCACGACCCTGAGACCCTGAGATCAAGAGTTCCATGCTCTCCCAACGGAGCCACCCAGGCGCCCCTTCCTTTATAGGTCAGCCTAGTTCTTATTCATGTGGGGGCTGCAACATGTTGCCATACTTCCACTCCACAAGTAGTTTCCCTGAGAAAAGTCTTTTTTTTTTTCTCAAATATTTTCTTTTTAAATAATCTCTACACCCAACATGAGTTCCAGCTCATAACCCTAAGATCGGGAGTCACATGCTCTACCAACTGAGCCAGCCAGGCGCCCTTCCCTAAGTCTTAAGCAAAGAATGTTCCCAAAAAAAAAAAAAAAAAAATTTTTTTCTTTTTTTAAGTATTCTTGATGAAACCAGTGAATAATTTTTTATTTTCTTTTTCTCATCTTGTTAACATTCAGGGGGCAGGTGAAGCATGAAACATGAAGTCATGTTCCCACTGACTCTATTATATGGACGAGGAAGTTCAGGCACAGGAAGGCAGAGGGACCCAAAGCCCATTCATAGAGCAAGTCAGTCCTGTTCTTCTGACTTGAGGCCCTACATGATTGCCCGGATGACCTTACCCTTGGGCTCCGCTTTTCTCGGTGCATGTGCATTTCCTGTTTAAAATTAAATCCTGAATTCAATTTGCCGAAAAGGTTAAAAGTCCCAGCAGCATATGGCTTATGGTAACTCTTCAGTGATTCACTCGGTGCTTTCCAGAGCCTTTTGAGTGCCAGTCTCCTGTCTGGGACTTCTGCTTAAAGATGAGCCAGCCCTGTGTAGGTGTTTGGCTAAAGCAAGTGTCCATTTTCATTCACAGAAACATTCTCTTTCACCTCAGTGTTTGCTAGAAGGAATATGATCATGTTCATCCTAGCTGCTGCCTTTGGGATTGTTTCAAGTGCTTGGGTGGGGAGACAATGGCAGATCCCATCCTTTCCTTCTCTGGGGAAGCCTTGTTGAGGACGCCCAAGTGAATAACAGATCCAGGTATCCCCTGGGCCGTGATAGTCCCAGACAGTTCATCATCCTGTGAGAAGCAAAACCACGAAGTTCGGACAGGGGGCGGGTTGGGTCTGTGTGGCACTTTAGCACTTTAAGAGGACTGTTCACCATGCTCTGGTTTTGTCAGCTAATCAGCATTGGATCTTCCTATAACTACGGAAATGAGGATCAGGCAGAATTCCTCTGTGTTGTCTCCAGAGAACTCAATAATTCTACCAATGGCATTGTCATAGAGCCAAGTGAAAAGGCAAAGGTAAGAAATCGCGTCACCAGAATTTTGTCTCTGACTCGTTTGTTCCCAGCCCCTCAGTGGACTTGGCCTGGACTGTTTGTTGCTCCTGACTTCTTCTCTTTCCTTCCAAAGCTAGCTTTGCATTTTTCCTTCATTTTGGTCGTTGACTGTTGTCATTTAAATCAGGATTTATGGAGCAGTGACCAAGCGTTCTTAGTTAGGAAGTAGGTACTGAAATAGAGTAGACTTTATGTACCCACCTGTCAAATAAGTGAAAAATCTTTTTTTTTTTTTTTTAACGTTTATTTATTTTTGAGACAGAGAGAGACAGAGCATGAACAGGGGAGGAACAGAGAGAGAGGGAGACACAGAATCTGAAACAGGCTCCAGGCTCTGAGCTGTCAGCACAGAGCCCGACGCGGGGCTTGAACTCACGGACCGTGAGATCATGACCTGAGCCGAAGTCGGACGCTTAACCGACCAAGCCACCCAGGCGCCCCAAATAAGTGAAAAATCTAATTGCAAAGTGAGAATTGTGAAACTCAAAATTGGAAAATATTTTGTGTTTATTCTTTGAAACCATTCTCTCTCTTTTTTGTCCTGTCTCAAGAGAAAAGGTATTTGGTTACCTTTGTGACTTCCCCCACCTTAAGTTACTGGAAAATTGTACACTGTTATCCTCTTTTTCCTGTACTGTGCCCCCCCCCCCCCCCAACTCTCTCTGTCTCTCATAAACACTTCTAAGTCGGCAATTTCCTTTAACGTGGGAGAAGGGGTCTGACAGCACGGACACTGTGGGTGCAGTGGTGTTCGGCAAGAGGCTTTTACAACTGAAGTGCTTCAGGGGAGGTTAGGGCTCAGCCCTGCCTTGCTTCCTACGGTGACAGGACTGTTGTGCTGCCCAGTGGGGTCCAGTGGAAAGCGGCCGCGGGTCCCTTTTCCCTCAGCAGTCTGCTTAGCAGCCTCGGCCCAAGCCTCAGCCCTCTCCCCCATCTTCCATTTGCAGATTCTTCAGGAGAGAGGATCTCGGATGTAAATTCCAGATTCTTAACCATCAAGAGAACAAGCCGGCAGAGCACCTTGTGAAGTTAAATCTTGCTCCTGTACAGTAACCGAGCTCCTGCAAGGCACGGCTGAGCCTGGCCCCCCAATGGAGAAGTGTTCTGGTCAAAACCAAAGGAACCCCTGCCTGCCCCCCACAGGAACCTGAAGACAGACGCACTTCCGGCTGCAGAATACCTTTTCAGAAACCTGCTTTTGTCTTCTTAGCCAGTGTTAGATCAAATCCTTACCACAGCAGCTGGGCTGGGCTCCCAGTGGGGGCCTTTACGGGGGATGCGGGGGAGGGGAAGAGGAAGGCCTAGCTCCTCGTACAGGCCTGTGCTTCAGGGATGCTGGAGCAAACGCCAGAGGATCGTCCCTGGGCCGTGCCGTGTTTTTGCCTGGGTGCCACGTTGGACGTTGGCAGCTGCTTTGTAACACTATCTTCCCCCTCTTCCCCGCACCCCACACAAATGCAGCAGGTGCCAAGGATTCTAGCTTCAGTTCGTCAAATTGAGGTCTCGGGTAAAGGATAGATCCGCAGAATACCCCATATTCCTGTGGACGAAACCTCTTCGAGAAAGGGGAGGACGGGATCTCCGTGGTTGTGGGTGGAGGTCGGGGATCGCCGCTCTGGGTTCGGGGCACTCAGCTGCTACCGTGTTCGTCCTTGCCTCATCTGGCTCCGGCAGCCCGGACCCTCCAGTAGCTTGCTTGCTCCTCAGGTGGAGGTTAGAGGCAGGCGGCATCCCACACCGCGTCACACACACAGGGGCACTTAGGGAGGCCATACCCTCCATTGACCCATCTTCCTTCCCTGGCTTTCTGAACCGGACCGAAGATAAAGGGACTTTGGATCCTCTGATGGCTTGGGTGGGGACGGCTATTTCTTTGAAAGTTGCCAAATGTGTTCTATTGTAGTATCCAAAAGTGTCGTTATTTCTGTGACTGTCTCTTGGAAATGCCTTGACTGAACGTTCGATCTTTGTCCGAGTCTCCTGGTTTCTAACCTTGGCAAACCTGCCCCGCAGCCGTGTCCGTGACGCCGCGCCAGCCCCTGCAAGGCATATGTGTTTGCTGGGCAGTCCGAGGACTCCCCGCGTCTCTGAGCCCGACCCTTTACCATCACTTCTATCTGCAGAGTGCCGTGTCCTCGAGAATCAAGTGCTTGTTTGGCCAGGGAGGGGAGTAAAGCCCTCCTTCGGGCTGGGACCACAGGGCTTGTATCTGGACCTTCTGTCTGTGCTTTTGAGTCTTAGTGAACAGTCACTGAACGCAAAGGGCTGGAGAATCCTTGTTCTTCCCTCGATGACTTTTCCCAGTGTGGCAAATGGCCCAGAGGAGGGGAAGGCGCCTCTGGGGCACGCTGCACCTGTAACAGCCACTCACGTTGGTCACTCCTGGTTTCCTTCACAGTGAGGTTCCCTCTGCTCCACAGCTCAGTGCTTACTAGGGGGGTCTGGGGCCATGGTTTTTGGAAATGACTCACAGACGGTGCCAAATGTCTTAGGAACTCATGACCTGCCTGCGTGCAGATGGCACAACTCTTCTCCGGATCTCACTTTGACCTTATCTCTCTGTGTGTAGAGCAGGATAGAAATGTGTGTACAGGGGTGTCTGCTGCTCCGTGTGTGTCTACACACCAACGTGAGCGTGCGTGTTGACATTGGCCCCTTGGACTCTGGCCTGTGCCCACGATTTCTACAGCTATAAACGTTAGAGGAACTTCTACCCGCGGCAAAAGCAGTCACCTTTCAGAGACGTCGCAGGCATCCTCCTGTCATCTTTCGGAAAGCACGAGATTGGGCGTGGAGGAAAAGCTGCTCAGACCTGAGTAGGACAGAGGACTTCGGAAGACTTGCTCTTTGGCCAGAAAAGTAACATTTGACTCTAAGGAGGGAAAGCAGCTTCATTTGGGACCTTGAGCCCAATCAGATCTGCTTTCCCTGGGGCATGCCTGGGCATCAGCCCGTGCTCCTCGTGCTCTTTGTGCTCCTCGTGTTCTTCGTGCTCTAGTGCTCCTAGTGCTCCCGAGCCTGCACGAAGGGGTAAAGCGAGGCAGGCCAGAGGGCAGAGGTGGCAAGCCCCTCAGGAACGCATAGTCTTTTCTCTTTTCAGAGCCCCACAGTGGATCCCGTAGAAAAACTGCTGAGCCCCTCACTCGATGCTCTTGAGAAATTAACACAAGTGACATTTCTGCTCCCCTAGAGGGCTGGCTTTCACGAGGTCCCCCTCCTTCTGGCAGCCCAATGACAATTGTTCCAGTGCTCCTGAGTCTGAGGGTGATTCAGTTCTTAAGGTTTCTGGAAAAGTATTCGCCCCAGCCCTTTAGGAACCAAGTCAGTATTTTTTTTTTTTACTGAAAGCCTTCTGGGAGAGCCCAGCTGATTACTTCGGAGGGAGGCCTGGCCATCCGTCGGTTTGGGGGTGTCACGTGGCCAGGGACCCACACTCTCTCCAGCAGCCCAGTGCTGCCAGGTGGGGAGTGTCTTCCGTCTTCGTGTTGTGCCCAGGCCTGAGGCCGCGGGCGACTCAGGCCCAGCTCACAAAGCAGCCTGGCCTCTCCTAGGAGATGCCACACTAGCACGCTTCTGTCTTTCCTTCAGAACCTGCTTCCTCCTTGGCAATGAGGCGCAGCCCAACCTCCTCTAGAGCGACTTCGTTTCTGCAGTCTTAACTGATCTCAGGGGTGTCAGCGAGGTGTAGGGGAGGAAGGGACAGAGATGCTGGGGGGTGGCCAAGAGGACAACCACATCCTCCGACGTGGCCTTTGGCGCAGAGGTTAGGGACCATGCCTGTCACTTGTGGGTATTGTTTGTTACTGTTTGTGTATTTGAATAAAGTCTGAAATGCTGTGACCTTTTTTTGTCAATAAAGACAAGAAACAAACAGCCGAATCTCCTTAGTTTCCTTTCCTGTCACTACTGATGATTCTCAAACTCTTCTCGGGAGAGAAGTTTCACTGCACCTTTCCTACCTGGGCTTCTTAGAAAGTCCTAGTTTCTCCCGCTGCTGAAACTGCCTGAGGGCGTGTTGGGCCTTCCTCCTCACGACCAGGAGAGTGGTGAGGAACAGAAGGTGAGACAGATGGTCTACCCACCAGGAAGCTGGGAAGAGGAGGGGAAGAGTAGAAGACCATTTTTAAGGGGGAAAAAAGTCTTCCTGGAAGAGAGTAACTGACTAGGTGTCCATTTTTCTCTGCATGGTAGAGAATGAGGAATAAAAGTGAGGTGAGTCGCCAGCAAGCCAAGTGTTGGTCACTTAAGGCACCAGGCAAGGTGTGGGACCCTCAAAAGGTGTTAGTCCCCCCACCCCCCCCGCCATAGGGTGCTTACAGCTGGGGACACGTGTATACACACAGCGAACGAGGTGTGTGTTTGTACCAGCCAGGGCCCAATGGGGGACAGACCACAGCAGTTAACAAGTGGTAAGAAGAGGAAAGGGCCCCCAGGCCCACTGAGGTGTCACAGATGGAGTGACTGCAGGAGGTAGTTATTGTTCTAGGGCAGGGGAGCCAAAGGAAGAGGTTGGGATTATTACAAAGTAACAGGCTTGGAGGAGGGGCCGAGGGGCCGCATAGAGGAGATGCTGCGGTCCCAGGGGGCTCAGCGAGACTGGTCGTAGGACCACGCTACTCCTGGAACCGTTCTAGGACCGCACTCCTGGAACCAGCTCTTGCTGCCAGAGCAAAGCTGAGGTGCTGTGGTTTCTCCGTTAACCGGAAGAAGCATGTCCCTTCTGCCCCGCCCCCCGCCCCGCCCCCTCCCTCCTCCCCAATCTTGCAGTCCCCTTCTCACGTTCCCCATGGGTGCACCTGTCCGGGACTAAGCTGTTAAAGATGCACAGAGCAGAGTCTGGAGGGTGGCTTGGAGCCGAGACGTAATAGCCAGCAGCTTGGGCTGCCCGGCCTCCGTATACACGCTCCCACGCGTATTTGAACTTACAATGGTAAAAACAAAACTTCATGCCTCTACGTAACAAGACGCAGCTACGCGTTACACAAAGGTGATCTTGCCCTCTGCCCAGTGTGAAACACAGTGTCGACTGCCAGTGTTCCCCGGTCTGAGAGACAGTCACATCGATTTCTGGGCTAGGTTAACTACTCCTCAGGCTGACTTGGTTGGTTAGACAACACCTAGTTCATATCCGGCAGGTCAGGCCGCATGGTCGCTTGATGTCCCATGGTTAGGTAGGCTCTCAAAAGGAGAAGAGTTACCTGCAAAAGAAGGTAGGGCGATTTTCCAAAACGCTGGAGCTCTGCATGGTAATTCTCCAGTCAGGGCTTGCTGGAAGCTCCATACAGCATCAGCCTTTGCAATAGATCATTTGAGTATTGCTGAATCTGTTCAGTCATAAAGCCCCAGTGGCAGCTAAATTTCTAGTAAGAATCACACCCCATAGATTTCCATCGGTAAAGCTTTCCCTTGGAGTGAACTATAACTCTGGTAAGCCAGGTTAATTCTTTGATGAGCTTTCTTTTTCTTTTTTTTTCTTTTTTTAAGTTTGTTTATTTTGAGAGGGAGAGCACATGAGCAGGATAGGGACAGAGTGAGAGGGGAGAGAGAATCCCAAGCAGGCTCTGCACTGCCAGCATAGAGCCCCATGTGGGACGCAAACTCTTGAACCTCGGGATCATGACGTGAGCTGAAATCAAGAGTCGGGCACTCAACCTACTGAGCCACCCACGAGGCCCAATTCCTTGATGAGTTTTCTATACAGTGCCATTAAATTGTATCTCGGTTTTGTTTTTATTTTCGTTTTTACTTTAAAATATTTTTATTAAGATCATTGTTTTCCATGAAATGTTACCATGGAAATTTAACTCAACCTAACTAATTCTAGCTCTTGCCCTTACGGGCTGTAGCTTTTGCCTTTGTGGGCTTTCTTTTGTGGCTATTACCTCCTCTGTATTTATTTTCCCCAAGTCAAACCTGACCGCTCAGAATCAAGTCTCACATATCTTAATGTGTGTATTTTTAGCTGATGTCATTTTTCTGTTAATGATTCTAATAAAACAACATGGAGAGAAGATCGTGTGTGTCTTTTTTTTAACAGGAATTTATCAGAAACCTTTTTTGTTGTATATTTTATTTATTTTGAGAGAGAGAGAGCAAGTGGGAGAGGGGCAGAGAGAGAGGGAGAGAGAGAATCTCAAGCAGGCTCCGCACTGTCAGCACAGAGCCCAATGCAGGGCTTGAACTCACGAACCATGAGATCATGGTCTGAGCCGAAGAGTCAGACGCTTAACCCACTGGTGAATTGGGTGCCCGGCAAAAATCGTTCTTAATGGAGAAATGTTGAAATGTTTCCTCTAAGAAGGGGAAAGGAGAGGCCTTCTATTTCCCATTTCTAGCCAACAAATGCTAATGTTTTGGAGCAAGACAGTGATGTATTGCAAGCTTTTCAGGGCGTTTATCCTATGGGGTGGGGGAGAATAGGAAACAGAAAGCAACAAAGAAGCAATCAGAGCCATGAAGAGTCTCTCTTCTGCCTCGCTCATCCCTTTTCTCTTTTTGAGGATCAGAACCAGAGTGGAAGCAACAGTCTTTAGAATCACCGATCGGATGATGTGGATCATTCAACTTTAGACGAAGAAGACGCTTTGGAACATCATCTCCTGGAACAACCCTGTCAATTCACCAGAAAAGATTGTCTGGTCCAGACGAATTAAAGGAGTTGCCCAAGATCCTACTGCCACTTTGTTGCCATTTTCCTCTCCGGTCCCTAATGTGAGTCCCTTAGGTCCACTGCCAGAGGCTCCAGGTGCACCAGCGACCCTGCCCTGGCGTGAAGAATCACCCATGGAGAGGGCAGGCCACATCAGCACCCATAGCACGTCCGGTGGCCCACCTTTTGCTCTGCTGACATCACAAGCAGCATGCTGGGGCTGGTCACGCTTGAATTGTGATGTCAGGGAACAAAACTAGGGGCAGCCTTCGAGGAGGGGGGCCAACTTGATAGGGAGATCAAAACACAGCAGCCGAAGGGAAAGGTGAGAAGGCAGCGGTCAGATCCCAGGAGATGGAGAAGGCTGGGGTGGGGGCACGCGGGACTGATGGGGACCCTCCCAACAGCTGGTGAAGTGGGACCAGGGCTAGGCCGCTGCACCTGAGTGCCTGGGGGTCCTTTTTCATCCCACCGCAGGGCAGCCAAGCCTCTAGCCCTCCCTGACATGCAGAAAATCTCACGTAAGTACTTGGGCGTCCTGCCTTTCTTCTGAAGGGCCAAAGAAGTGGCTCCTTTCCTTTCCGTTGATGTGACTTCCTTCTGCCCACCCTCTTGCTCGTCCAAGGTTTGTTGCAGGGGTCAGGGCTGGGACACAGAGAACACAATCCCCATGTTATGCCCCGCCCCCCCCCCCCATGGGTTGACCAGTGACACAGTCTCTGTACCCTATGGGCAGAAGCTGTTTCTATGAGAAGGACTAGTGTACCCCTCCAAGGCCCCTCGGCTCCTGCCGTGGCTTCTTCGTGGCTTTGCTCTATCTTCTCAGGGCCAGTCCAGGACCACAAGCCAGCCCCGCAGCCGCCGGTCCAGCCCTCAAGCCCTTCCCACGCTCAGCTCCTGATGAGTAACAGCAGTCTCCGCACGTTTGAGGACCAAGTCCTCTGTCCCATCTGCCTGGAGGTGTTCCGCAACCCGGTCACCACCACCTGCGGGCACAACTTCTGCATGGCCTGCCTCCAAGGTTTCTGGGACCACCTGGCTACCGTGGGCGAGACACTGTACTGCCCCCAGTGCCGGGAGAGCTTCCCCTCCAGACCGCGCCTCTGCAAGAACGGCATCCTGGAGGAGATGGTGACCTGCTTGGCCCAGGTCAAGGGCCAGACCTTGGGGTCCTCACGGCCCCTGGCCGGGCCCAGGGACGTGCCCTGCGACTTCTGTTCCGCCCAGAAGCTCAAGTCGGTCAAGTCGTGTCTGCAGTGCATGGCCTCCCTGTGCGAGAAGCACCTGAGCAGCCACTTCGAGGACCAGATGTTCCAGGACCACGAGCTGCTGGAGCCCGTGTGGGATCTCAAGAGCCGCCTGTGCCGGAAGCATCGCAAACTGCGGCGGCTGTACTGCCGCACGGAAGGCAGCTGCGTGTGCGGAGCCTGTCTGCTGGAGGAACACAAGAACCACGACACCATCCCCCTGGAGGAGGAACGTGCCAGGAAGGAGGTGAGGTGGAGTGGGGGAGGGGTTGAGGAGGGGGGGGGGAGGGGGGAGGGGTGGGGGTGGGTAGGAGCGGGACTCGTGGTTCCGAGTCTCTCCCTGAAAGTCTTTCACCAGCCCAGTCACACCTTTCCTTGGAGGGAAATCACACAACCATCAAAGTGACAGGAGGGTGGACGTGCCCGTTACATGAGAAAGGCTTGGTAGAAAGACAGAAAAATAACGCTGATTCAAAGGTTCACATGCAACCCGATGTTTATAGCAGCACTAGCAACAATAGCCAAATTATGGAAAGAGCCCAAATGTCCATCAACTGTGGAATGGATAAAGATGATATAATATATAATATATAATGCATATGTATAATATATAATGGAAGATATATATATATATGTATATATATAATAGAATGTTAGTGATCAAAAGAATGAAATCTTGCCATTTGCAACAATGTGGATGGAACTAGAGTGTATTATGCTAAGTGAAATAAGTCAGAGAAAGATAAATATCGTATGATTTCACTATATGTGGAGTTTAAGAAACAAAATTGATGAATATAGGGGAAAGGAAGGAAAACTAAGATAAAAAGAGAGAGGGAAGCAAACCATAAGAGACTCTTAAATACAGAGAACAAACTGAGGGGTCCTGGAGGGAAGGTGTGGGGGAATGGGCTAAATGGGCGAGGGGCATTAAGGAGGGCACTCGCTGGGATGAGCACTGGGTGTTATATGTAAGTGATGAATCACTAAATTCTACCCCTTACACCATTGTTACACTATATGTTAACTAGCTCTGATTTAAATAAAATTTAAAAAGTTTTTAAAGTAATAAAACAACAACAACAACAACCAAAAAAAACGTTGGTGGGTTTGATGAACAAGGATCCAAAACTGTATGTATGAGTTCCATGTTAACTTTTTTGCGTAGATAAAGGAAAGGCTGGAAGAAAACATGTCAAAATAGAAATATGTCACGTTAGGTTGGGCAGATCCCCTCCTTTTCTCTACTCTCAAATTCTGTTTAATATACGGAAATATTAAACAAAATTAAAATGTGGAAAACCAGATTCGAACTGCTTTTTATAGTGGAACACTTCTATTTCAGGCATTCTATCAAATATATTTGGTAACAGTAATATTTCCACATAGCCACCCCTTAATGGTCCACTGCAAGGAGCTCCTGAGGGCTTATAAGCCAAGTGGCCACACCGTTCAGCTCAGTGGACACTTTGTCCATAGTAAGACTTTGTCAACAAAGCAAGCAGTGGGTTGATGGACAGTCTGGCTTGAGCTGCTCATTTTGTCGTGTGCCAGCAACAATCCACTGGACGGGCACTTGGATCAACACAGTTCTATCACCCGTTATAAACAAGAACATGACTCTTCCCAGAACAGGTGGAGACTGGAGGCTTCTTCACAGAACTTGGGACACAGCGTGTCCCAGGCAGCGCCACCCCAGTGAGGTATCTCCAGGGCTCCATGTCTGATGCGCCCCTTCTCGACCCACTGCCCCCTCTCAACCCACTGAATCCTCTTCAGCCCCTTTCTGTGATCTGAAAGCCTGTGGTCATCACTGTCGGGAACAGAGAACCTGATTCCTAAGACCCGGGAAAGGGCACCTGGGTGGCTCAGGTTAAGCGTCTGACTCTTGATTTTAGCTCAGGTCATGATCTTGGGTTTGTGAGTTCAAGGCCCACATCGGGCTCCATGCTGACAGTGTGGAGCCCGCTTGGGATTCTCTGTCTCTCTGTCTCTCTCTCTGTCTCTCTCTCTGTCTCTCTCATTCCCCCTCTAAAAAAAAAAAAAAAAAAAAAAAGAATGGGGAGAGAGTCTCAGGGAGTGAGAGACCATGAGCAGCATGAGCAGAGGGTAGAAGACCCGGGCCATCTGCCCTTCGGCTCTGCCTTTGTCTCTCATATAGGCGTCTTAGGAATGTAAGAGGTATGTCTTCTCTGGGCTTGCAGAAGGGTTTCTCCAAGAAGGCCTTGGAGAAGAAAGAACCTCCACCTTTCTGAATCAGGGGCCCTTTCCTCCTCCCCCTGCCTCACCCCAGGTGGAGGTTCGGAAGGTCCAGGCCAGCGTGGAAAACCAGATGCTGATCATCAACTCTGACAGCCAGAGGCACCGGGGGCAGGTGGCCTTTCTCTCGGTAAGGCTGGCCCACCCTCTCCCAGGCCCAGGCTTCCCCCCAGTGCCCTGCATCTGGCTGAGGGGCACTCTCAGGGCCTGGAGTGGATGTCATGGGGCCCAGCAGTTGGCAACAGGATGCATAGGCAGGTTCCGGGCTGTAACAGTAGGGGCTGGGGCTCAGAAGTGCCTCTCAACACACCCTCCACAACCCGCTCCCCGCCCCACCCACAGAAGTTGATCCAGACAACACGCGATGAGGTGAACGCCTGCTTCTCAGAGATCATCCAGGAGGTCAAACAGCTGCAGATGAAGGTCTTGGATTTTGTCGAGAAAGAGGAGGCAGCCGCTCTGGGGAAGCTGGGCAGCTCCATCCAGCAGAGCCACAACCGGCTCCTGAAGCTGGAGGGGGACAGCATCTGGCTCCGCGCCCTGCTCGCCAACAGGAGCGACCAGCAATTCCTGCAGGCGAGCCCCCGCCCCCACTCCTGTCTCTGCCCCAGGCCCTGATCCGAACTCCACTCCTCCTCCACCCCCAGACACACCAGATCTGCTCAGACCTAGGATTAAGCCATCAGCATTTGGGGCTGCAACTCATCATCTATTCTTCTGCCTCGGGGAGCCTCCCCACCCCAGGCCGCGGGTCCTGGGCTTACACCAACACCCTTGGCTTCTTACCTGACGTTTCTGCCTTCACGTCCCTGGAACAGAAGGGAGCATACCCTGGGATTCCTGGCATCTGCCACAGTCTAAGTTTCTCCAGATTCTCCCAGACCAGGGATGGGAATGAGACCAGACCAATCCATACAGCCTGGGATGAAAACCCCATTTCCTTCACCAGCCCTGGCCCAGTCCTGCAGCCTGCTGCTGTTGCAAGAGGGTACCAGGCAGGGTCACTGGTGGAGGCGTGCGTGACAGCAACCTTCTCTGAGGGTGGGGCCCAGGGCTACCCAAACCCTGTGCTCGGGAACTCTGAGCAAAGACCTTTCTTCAGCTGATTATCACATCCCTAGCAGATTTCTAAAGCTGTTGCTCACAGCGTCCACCCCTCCACACACACGCCACAGGAAAAATGTGGCAAGGTCTTTCACTAAGCAACTCGAAGCTCAGAAGAAATCGTCCTCCCATTGTTTTCTAATCCACTCTACTTAATGCACTTTGCCATACTTTTTGGCAAAGCCCTGATCTCAGACATCACAACCAGGGGGGAGGGAGAGAGATGTCCAGGTTTGAAAACCAGCAATTTCTCCATCTGCCCCAAGATTCTGGGCTCGGTGGGGTCCTTGGCATAAGCAGGAGCTCCTGGCATCTGCCTGGGCCCCGGGCTAACGGGTGGTACTGCTGGCCACTCCCTGCATCCAGGAGTTCCCCAGACTGAAGCACTTTCCCGCCTGCTCGGAAGCCCTGATGAGCACCAACTGTGAGGAGAAGCAGAGCTTTCTCCAGTTGCCGGAGACCCTGGCGGAGCTCCGGACGCGGCTGCTGGACGTGGGTCTCAGCTTCATCAATCAGCTCCTCCTGAAGGGTCAGTATCTGGCAGCCTGGGGCCACTGGAGACTCACCTGCCCCCTGGGGGTGGGACTGCCCTGCAGGGCAGTGTTTGGGGTTCCAGGCACTGGTGGAGAGCCCTGCCTGCCCATGTGCACCTTCCCCAGGTGACGCAGCCTCCTGGAAGCCCATGCCCCTCTCTGAAAGGACACTGGGCTGTAAGAGTGTCCTCAGCAAAGCTCCTCAATCTCCTCCAGGCATTAAGATGAACTCCTATGAGTTGCTGCCCTCAGCTGTGGACAGGAAAACACTTCTCAAGTGTGAGTCCTCCGTACCGAAGTCCGAACCTAAGGGTGGGACCCCCGGGGGGCCTTGACTTCCCCAGTCCCCTCTCCATTCAGGCCAGGGCACCAGAGAGATGCCAGCTCTCTCTTGCCCAGACCTCGTACTTGGGACTGGAGACCTCAGAAGGACTCAGCCTGTGACTTCAAGGCCATGATAGGGAGGGGACTATCCTGTCCCATCCCGTGGGTGGGCAAGGCAGGGCCTTGCCCAGATGCTGGCTCTGCCCCCCTCCCTGCCTCTGGTGTGGCACAACCATTGCCCTCAGCTGGGGGCCTGCCAGTGTCCCCCCACCACCCCACCAGGGTTTAGCCAAGCCAGCTTGGATGGCCCTGTCTGTTTCTTCCTCAAGCAAGCTCCCTTTTATTGCTAGGCAATAAATAAATCGAATACATGTGATGCCTAGGCAGCCCCTCTCCTGAGCTGGGCTGGGAGGCAAATCCCAGGGACTTCTCTGAGATATCATGGGTCTCTTTGGTGAACCCCTGAGTCACCTCCTCCAGGAGCCCTTGACCTTCCCTCAATCCCACTCATTCTTGTGTCCTGAATAAATAAAAAGGGAGATTATGTTAGAGTCTAGTGGGGGGCAGGGAGGAGGAATTGGTTTCTCAGCTACTCTAGAAAGGTAGACCTTTGGACAGCACCCAACTCCTTCCTCCAGAGGAGGTCAGTGACCTGGGGCCAGAGTTGCGGGACTGAAAAAAGCAGGGGCGGGGCGGGAAGAGAAGGGCCAATCCCAGGAGATGGGCAGGGGGTGGGAAGCACTTGGTGCTTCTGTGCAGATGCCACGCAGCTTAGCATCCTCTTCGTCAGCCCTGGGGGCCGCTCACCCAAGCTCCCTTACCCACCCCCCCCCCCCCCCCCCCCCCCCCCCCCCCCCCTCCAGGTTACTGCAACCTGAACTTCGACCCCACCACGGCCAGCGAGGAACTGTTCCTGTTCAAGGAGACCCACTCGGTGCTGAACCTGGGCATCCTTCTGGAGCCCTTCGCCGCGGGCGGCCCCTTCCCCGGCTTCAAGCAGTGGCCGCAGGTGCTGTGCTCGCGCGGCCTGTCCGAGGGCCGCCACTACTGGGAAGCCGAGGTGTCCAACTCGTGGGTGTGCCTGGGCCTCACCTACCGCCGCAGCCCCCCGCTCGGCGGCCGCCCGCGCCGCAACATCGTCTACCTGCTGGGCCGCAACCCGTACTCGTGGTGCCTGGAGTGGGACTCGCTCAAGTTCTCCGTGTGGCACAACAACACGCAGACGGTGCTGCACGGCGGTTACCACCGCACGCTCGGCGTGGCGCTCGACTGCGGCACCGGCTGCCTCTCCTTCTACGGCGTGGCCGGCGGCGTGAGCCTGCTTTACCGCTTCCTCGTCTCCTTCCTGGAGCCGCTCTACCCCGCGGTCATGGTCAGCAGCGGCGCCTCGGTCACGCTCAAGCAGCGCCCCGAGGCGGAGGCGTAGGCGGCAGCCAATAAAGCTGGACTCTAGCGCTGGGCTGGGCCCGCGGGAAGGGGCGCCGGGGACGCGGGTCGCCGGAGGTCGCGGCCCCCGGGTTGAGGGCTGGGGTGGGCGGCGAACCGGCCTCCCGTCCCCCTGACCCGCTGACCCGCTGCCGGGTGTTCCCGGGAATCCTAGGAAACAGGCAGACCCCTCCGTTCCCGCAGCCATGGGAGAAGGGCTTTGAGCCAGGATGGAGTCCCACATCACTCCCCTCCCGGGGGGGGGGGGGGGGGGGGGGGGCGGGGACAGTCCGGTGGCCTCCGGAGGGCGGTGGGGAATTCCTGGCCAGGTGCACAGACTTCCGCTTTATGCCCCCCACTCCAGGCCCATCAGAGGCCCCTGACTTTGGTTCTCCAGGCAAGTCCTGGCTACTCAGCATCAGGGGCCCAGGGACAGATCCCTGTCCCCAAAGGCCTCGCGGGTGGCTGCTTTCTATTCCTCCCCTCCAGGAGGCCAGACTGAGAGTGGCACCTCACAGATGGGTTAGGGGTGTTCTGTCCCAGTTGCTTAACTGGGGGCTGGGAAGTTAAGCCGAAGAATCCAGGCTGATCTCAGGCCCAGAGAAGAAAGGTGAGGGCCTACTGCCCAGAGCAGGGCCTGTCACACAGCTGGTGTCTCATAGTCTGGGGCGGATGCGAAACTGAGGCTATCCACTCTGCACCGTCCTCTGTGCTGCTGCAAGCTGCTTTCCCCAGCCATCCGCCCAGTGCGCTCCACCCCCAGAGTATATAGCACTGCCCAGAAGCAAAGGGGCTGCTTCCTCATCCGGGACCCTGCAATCCCGCCTGTCCAGCAGAGGGTGTGGGAGTCAGCTCCAGAGGCTGGGTCGCACCAGGTTACTGCCTCGCAACCCTGGCAGGAGCATGACTGGAGACTCAGCCCCTCTGGCGAAACCACGGCAGCATTTCCAGCATCAACCAGCCGCTGGTTTCTCTGGTTTCTCAGGTTGAGTCTCTTGGGTTAATGATTGGCTCTGAAAAGGAAATGATACAAGTCAAGGGAGAAAACCCCTGGGGCAACATAGTCCAGAACCAGGCCTAAAAACACCCCATGGGGGTGTGCCTGAATTCCATCCCCACCTGGCCTGTTGGAAGAGAAATGAGTGACCCTGGTTTTCCCATCTGGAGAGGGTGGGACCAGGCCCGAAACAGATGTAGGGGGTGCCCTCAAGGTTTCTCAGAGGGAGGCACCCTTCGGCTCTTCTGAGCAAGCTGTGGCTGTGGTTCTTGCTGACCTTCCTTTCTGGAGCCTTCACTCAGCACCAATTCCAATCAATCCCCGCCCCATCACTCTTATTCCCCATGGGCTGTTCCCCGTGCTGATTGGTAGGAATGAAATGTAAACTTTTTCCTCAACGTTCCGGAGCAGCCTTTCACATCCAAATGCCTTAATCTTGGCTCCCGCCTCCAACCTTCGTTCTCCCTGGCTCAAGGGGCTACAGGCTCCTGCAGCACCCGGCTGGGGTCCAGAAGTGCGGAGGAGGTGAATGTAGGGTAAAAGGAGACGGGTCTGTGCTAGCTGGCTGCATGGATCTCCGAGTTCTTCCCCATCCAGGAGCTGAGGAAGAGGCTACCCTCGCCAGCCCCTCCAGAACCATCCTGACACCCTCAGGCACTTGGCATGAAATCCACATCTGAACTTCATAGGGGTATTTGCTTCCCTAAACAGCTCTTTGTTTGCAGTTCCTGGGCTGCTGGGAATTCACAATGAGAGTGCTGGGGGTCCTCAAATAGTTTTTAGTATTTCGAAAAGCCAACCAGCAAGCCAGCCTGCACATCAGGGGGGCTAGCCAGCAAACCGAAATGTCAGGGTCTCTGCTCCCGGCTCAGCATGCGCCTCGTGGAGGAAATATAGCATCTTCCCTCCTGGCCTTTGGTCATACTGTCCCCGCTGCCTGGAGCCCTCTTCCGCCCTCATGCCCTTAAGTCCTACTGATCACTTATCAGGTACTGTGGCGGTCCTAAGATGCTCCATGTTCCAAGAAGCCTGTCTTGAGCCCCCCTCTCCCTAAGCCAAGCGGGGTTCCCTCCTCTCCGCTCCCATAACACCTCTGCATGCATCCCTGCTGTCATCCGTTTGTTTCATGTGTGAATTCTCCATTGGAAGTAGGGGCAGGCTGCATATTTCATGCCTCTGGTGCTTTAAGGCATGCCTGTCAGAGAGCAGGTGCCTAATAAGCATTGACCCAAGGACTGAAGGAAGCTTCTCAGAGCTTGGAGGGTGGGAAACCACCCAGATCCTTTCCTGGGTCAGGTCAGGCTGGGTGTGACTGTCCTGGCACAGCTGTCACGGACTTCCTTCTCTTCCCTCTGCCATCCTTTTGCGAAGTGAAGTCTGTTCACGCCCTGCATCCAGGTGGAAGCAAAGCACCTTCCTATTATTCCTCCATTTGCTCCCATTTTCAACCTTCCCTGTATTTATTATTTTTTTTAATTTTTGAGAGAGGGAGAGCAAGGGAGGGGCAGAGAAGGGAGCAGGATAGAGGATCCAAGGCAGGCTCTGCGCTGACACTGGTGAGCCCAATGCAAGGCTGGAACTCAAGAACCGCGAGATCATGACCTGAGTCAAAGTCGGACGCTCAATGGACTGAGACACCCAGGTGCCCCTCAGCCTCGCCTTTAGCCTAAAGATTCTTTGAGGCTGAGTATCGTCCAGCAAGTGCGTGAAGATGAGAAACACATACCTCTCTCAGCCTTTGTTTCCTGATGGATAGGGATACCACTCATATTTGCTAAAGATTATACAACTCCCAGTACTTCTCAAACCAAGCAGCTGGGAAACGTGCATTTTGAGCAGGGCCAGGACTAGGGTGAAGCAAGTAAGGGATTCACCTCAGGCACAAAATTTAAGAAAAGGGTCAAAAAAACTCAGTGATCAAGATTAATATTTGGGGCGCCTGGGTGGCTCAGTCAGTTGAGCCTCCAACTCTTGATTTCTGCTCAGGTCATGATCTCACGGTGCCCCACATCAGCCTCTGCTCTGGGTGTGGAGCTTGCTTGAGATTCTCTCTCTTCCTCTCCCTCTGCCCCTCCTCTGCCCAAGCACAGGTTGCATGCACGCGCCTTCTCGGAAAAAAAAAAAAAAAGGATAAATATTTTAATGCAATATTTTACAAAATCAAAATGAATGCAAAAATCTATGATGCACAGATTATCAAAATTGTAAATAAAGGCCAGATCTGACCCAGGACTTGCAGCACCTGCTTTGTAACCCCTCAGACTAAGCCTGGCCCTGATTCTGACAAAATTTTGTCCATGAAACTAGATGATTCCATTGGCCATAATTTGTTGATCTGATTGTCTATAATTATTGTTTTAAATTACTTACCTTGATTACTGAATTCTGTTGGTATCCCTGTAAAATTGTGCCCCAGGCAAGTGATTCACTCACCTCACCCTACCTAGATGGGCACTTTGCGTAGCTAAACTGAGTAGCTGGACCAGGGGGAGGTGTCACGGATGTCAAATATCCTGCAAGGCTCAGAAGAGCCATCCCTGGGGGCACCTGGGTGGCTCAGTCAGTTAAGCATCCCACTTCGGCTCAGGTCATGTTCTTATAGTTCGCAGGTTCGACCCCCCGCATCGGGCTCTGTGCTGACAGCTCAGAGCCTGGAGCCTGCTTCAGATTCTGTCTCCATCTCTCTCTGCCCCTTCCCAGCTCCTTCTCTCTCTCTCTTAAATATAAATAAAACATTAAAAAAAATTTTTTTAAAAAGAAGAGCCATCCCCAAACACCCCTGTTGTTAGCAGTATATATATGTGCACAGATACTTCAAGTCAAAAGTTAAATAACATTCATTTAGTTGTTCACTCTTGCCAAAATCAGTAATAAAGTGTCAGAAGCCCAAGGGCACCCATTAAAAGGTTTTTGGTTCCCTGCCAAGTGTTTCTGGAAGCTGATTCTTCCTCATTTACAACTAGATTCTTCCTGCCTGGAGAACGTGTGCCTTAGTGCTTTTGTGTTTCACACGTAGTTGGAGAGGACACTGGTGGTTAGAATTCTGCCCGGTTTGCTCCAATGTTCCACAAATGACCTCTGAGTGGCTCTTGCCAAGTGTGGCAAGACGAGTGGGAGGAAACCCAGGACAGAATGATGGCCCGAGGAGTTTCAAGGAGGGAGGGGTCAGCGGGGTCAGACACTTGAGGCAGGTGGGGAGGAAACAGGTCCATTGGATGTGATGACATGAAAATGATCAGAAGGGGCAGAAGTTCAGCTTCTGAAGACGGAGGGAGGAAGGGAACGTGTGGAAAAGGACCTAGTGGGAGGAGACGCTTTTCATTTCAAGTTGGACTGTGGAGGGGGCTGGGGCAGGAGCTGGAGGGGAATATGAGTTTAAGGAGGATAGATTGTTGGCTTGCTTTCATTTTAGGAGAGACCTGAGCTTGTTTAAATGCCAATCTTGCACAACAGCCTATCAGCATGATGATTCAGAATTCCTCTGGGTAGATTTGCAACCCCCCAGGAATTTTAGATTTAGCAGGAAACGCTAAAGCCCGCACGGTTCCCACAGGAAGGAGACTAAGGTGCAGAAGGGGCAGGCCAGGAGCACCAGGGAAGATGTCTTGGAGGAGATGGGCCCCGGGCAGCACCCTGAGGATGGGTGACTCCATCAGGCCATGGATACATCCTGGGCAACTGTACTGGGTTAAATAGTGTCCCCCCACCACCAAACTCATATCCACCCAGAACCTCAGAATGTGACTTTATTTGGAAATAAGGTCTTCACAGAGGTAATTAGTTAAGATGGGGTTATACTGGAGTATGGCAGGCCCTGATCCAATGACCAGCGTCTTTCTTTTTAAAATTTTTTTTAAAGTTTATTTACCTATTTTGAGAGAGAGAGAGAGAGAGAGAGAGAGAGAACAAGCAGGGGAGGGGTAGAGAGAGAGAGAGTCCCAAACAGGTTCCACACCGGCAGTGTGGAGCCTGATGCGGGGCTCGAACTCAAGAACCGTGAAATCATAACCTGAGCCGGAAGCAAGAGTCGGATGCTTAACCGACTGAGCCATCCAGGCGCCCCTTGATCTCAGACTTCTTTTTTTTTTTTTTTTTTTTTTGATCTCAGGCTTCTGACCAATGAACTGTGAGAGAATACATTTCTGTTGCCTTAAGCCCAGCCGGTTTGTTCCTTTATTATGGCAGCTCCAAGAAACCAACACAGGACCTATTGAAGGCTATGTGTTGGGTGCTCTGCCCGGCTCTGGAGATACCAAAGCAGATAATCCCTGAGGTGGTCCTGGCTCTCTGGAGGCTGTGACATCAGGGGCCACCGGGGACGACTCTCTAGAAGAGGTGGCACTTAGTCTCTGTCTGTCATTATAAACAGTGGGAGTTATCCAGGGTAGGGGGGTAGTGCCTGTGTGGAAACAGGGAGGTGACCAAGCTCTACTCAAGAATGGAGCAAAAGAAGGGAAGGGGCCAGCAAGGGACAAGGGGCCAGCAGAAATCTGAACTTGATTCCGGTGTGCTCTGGGCACCATGGAGGAAGGCCCTTCTGGAAGTGGCATGATTCGGTTTGCATGATCAAGGCCAGGTGGGAGTGAGAGAGAAAGCCCCTGGAGACGAAGTGAGGGCACCAGCAGGGGAAGTAAGTAAGGGCAGGAACCCACGTGTGGTAGGGTTGATGAAGAGATGAATCCAATGGGTGAGCTATAGGCCTGTGGGCTGGGAGTATCAGGAAATGGGTGTCAGTCCGGAGCCCTGCCAAGGTGTGGGCACAGCGGTCTGGGAACTCAAAGCCAGGGAAGGCGTTCAGGTACAGCACCTGAATAAGTGGGTGCTTTTGGAAGATGAATCTGGCAGTCCGGGCAGGGAGGCTGAGTAGAGAGATCCTATCAAGACTCAGTGTCTGCTGCGTAGGCCCGATGTGGGCTCAGCATCAGAAGGAGAGAAGGCAGGGGCGCCTGGGTGGCTCAGTCGGTTGAGTGTCCGACTTCAGCTCAGGTCACGACCTCACGGTCCGTGAGTTCGAGCCCCGCGTCGGGCTCTGGGCTGATGGCCCAGAGCCTGGAGCCTACTTCCGATTCTGTGTCTCCCTCTCTCTCTGCTCCTCCCCCGTTCATGCTCTGTCTCTCTCTGTCTCAAAAAGAAATAAACGTTAAAAAAAAATTAAAAAAAAAAACAAGGAGAGAAGGCATACAAACAAGATGGGAAGGAAGTCGAATTAACGATTAGCTGGATATGATGATGGAGGTGAAGGGGAGGGAGGGAGGCCCAGGGCCAAGTCAGAGAATAGAGATGAGGCCTGGTCTGAAGAGGCAGATGGCAAAGACGGAATGGGGACAGGCTGACTTGGGTTGACAGTGGGAAAATCACAAGGACAGGGGCCTGGAGCTCTGGAGAGACGGGGGCCAGGCTGGAGGAGGAGAGTCTGGGTAAGAGACAAGGAGGAAGCAGGAGGAAGAAAGAGGGGACTCAAGATGAGGGAGTGTCAGGGCGCCTGGGTGGCTCAGTCGGTTGAGCATCTGCCTTCGGCTCATGTCATCATTTCATGGGTTCGTGAGTTTGAGCCCTGAGTTGGGCTCTGTGCTGACAGCTCAGGGCCTGGAGCCTGCTTCAGATTCTGTGTCTCCCTCTGTCTCTCTGCTCCTCCACTGCTCATGCTCTGTTTCTCTCTCAAAAATAAAGACTAAAAAAAATCTTTTTTAAAAGATGAGGGAGTATCACCAAAGCCAAGGGAGACCCCCCACAACACCCCCCTCCTAGGCTAGGAGAGAGCAAAGGCAGTATTTGGGGAGTGTGCCGTATCTAGGCCAGGGTTCTAGAAGTGCCTGCCTGCCTGATTTATGATCATCAACCCTTCCCACACACCTGAAATCAGGGCAGGGCTTAGCACAGTAACAATCCCAAGTCAGGGGATATGAGGTCACCTGTGGTTCCTCGTGTTCTGCTTCCCAGACCAGCCTCGGCATTAGGCAACATGTTGCCCCTGAGTGGGAGAGAGCAAGACATCTGTCACCCGGGAAGTGTGGGCCGGAGCAGAGTTGGGGAGTGGGAGCAGTGAGTGCCCAACATCACGGCCAGCATCTATGGCCAGTTCCAGAACAGACTGTGCCCATCAGATCTGAATTCAGGGGTCTTTGGGCAAGCAGCCAGCTGGGTGGCATGGCCTAGACCTCCAGGGCCAGCTGACAAGCTGCCACATGCCCTGAGCAGAGTAGGGCAACAAGCAGAAGGGGTGAAGAGGAGAAAGTCTAGAGAAGCCGCCTGAGCAGTGGTGGAGAAGGGAAGGAGCTGTAAACAAGAAGGCAGTGAAGGGGCCCTGCCACCAGCAGTGCCCAGGGGAGCCCAGACAGGTTGTCCCCATTGTCCCGGCAGAGGGTACTCTGGCCATGCCAGGGACACCACAGGGTCACAGCCAGAGGCCAAGAGCTGGGGGGGAGGGGCAGAGAGACCAAGACCCCATCCTGGAACTTTTAAGTACATAAAATTTTTTTTCCGATTTATTTATTTTGAGAGATAGAGAGTGAGTGGGGGAAGGGCAGAAAGAGAAAGAGAGAGAGAGACAGAGAGAGAGAGAGAGAGAGTCCCACGAAGCCTCCGCACTGCCAGTGCAGAGCCTGACGTGGGCTCATTCTCACGAACCGTGAGATCATGATCCTAGTGGAGACCAAGAGCCGGACACTCAACCAAATGAGCCACCCAGAAGCCCCTTAAAATGTTTTTAAAGAAACCCAGGCTGTGGGCTTAGGGTGTTAAGAGCCGGGAATGGAGGTGTGACTTGGAGGGACAATTCTTTATTCAGCCAATGAGTCAGTACCTGGACATCACTCCGTACACATCGACCCTTCTCATAGCTCTTATAATCCCGTGTTATGCACTGTGCTAAGGGCTGGGGAGGCACTGATCATCCAGCAAGAAAGCTCCTAAGCTTCAAGGAGCTTAGTGGGAGGCACACAGCACTCAGTGGGATTAATGCCTCAAACTGTGAGGTCTGAAAGGCCTTCTTGGAGGAAAGAGCTTCTTTTTTTTTTTCTTATATTTTATTTTATTTTTTTAATTTACATCCAAGTTAGTTAGCATATAGTGCAACAACGAATTCAGGAGTAGATTCCTTAGTGTCCCTTACCCATTTAGCCCCTCCCCCCTCCCGCAACCCCTCCAGTAACCCTCTGTTCTCCGTATTTAAGAGACTCTTATGTTTTGTCCCCCTCCCTGTTTTTATATTATTTTTGCTTCCCTTCCCTCGTGTTTATCTGTTCTGTGTCTTAAAGTTCTCATATGAGTGAAGTCATATGATAGTTGTCTTTCTCTGACTAATTTCGCGTAGCATAATACCCTCCAGTTCCATCCACGTAGTTGCCAATGGCAAGATTTCATTCTTTTTGATTGCCGAGTAATACTCCACTGTATATATATACCACATCTTCTTTATCCATTCATCCATCGATGGACATTTGGGCTCTTTCCACACTTTGGCTATTGCTGATAGTGCTGCTATAAACATGGGGGTGCATGTGTCCTTTCGAAACAGCACACCTGTATCCCGTGGATAAATGCCTAGTAGTGCAATTGCTGGGTCGTAGGGTAGTTCTAGTTTTAACTTTTTGAGGAACCTCCATACTGTTTTCCAGAGTGGCTGCACCAGCTTGCATTCCCACCAGCAATGCAAAAGAGATCCTCTTTCTCCGCATCCTTGCCAACATCTGTTGTTGCCTGAGTTGTTAATGTTAGCCATTCTGACAGGTGTGAGGTGGTATCTCATTGTGGTTTTGATTTGTAGTTCCCTGATGATGAGTGACGTTGAGCATTTTCTCACGTGTCAGTTGGCCATCTGGATGTCTTCTTTGGAGAAGTGTCTATTCATGTCTTTTGCCCATTTCTTCACTGGATTATTTGGTTTTTGGGTGTTGAGTTTGGTAAGTTCTCTATAGATTTTGGATACTAACCCTTTATCTGATATGTCGTTTGCAAATATCTTCTCCCATTCCATTGGTTGACTTTTAGTTTTGCTGATTATTTCTTTCATTGTGCAGAAGCTTTTTATTATGATAAGTTCCCAGTAGTTCATTTTTGCTTTTGTTTCCTTTGCCTCTGGAGATGTGTTGAGTACGAAGTGCTGCGGCCAAAATCAAAGAGGTTTTTGCCTGCTTTCTCCTCGAGGATTTTGTTGGCTTCCTGTCTTACTTTTAGGTCTTTCATCCATTTTGAGTTTATTTTTGTGTACAGTGTAAGAAAGTGGTCCAGCTTCATTTTTCTGCATGTCGCTGTCCAGTTTTCCCAGCACCACTTGCTGAAGAGACTGTCTTTATTCCATTAGATATTCTTCCCTGCTTTGTCAAAGATCAGTTGGCCATACGTTTGTGGGTCCATTTCTGGGTTCTCTATTCTGTTCCATTGATCTGAGTGTCTGTTTTTATGCCAGTACCATACTGTCCTGATGATTACAGCTTTGTCATACAGCTTGAAGTCTGGGATTGTGATGCCTCCTGCTTTGGTTTTCTTTTTCAAGATGGCTTTGGCTATTCGGGGTCTTTTCTGGTTCCATACAAATTTTAAGATTGTTTGTTCTAACTCTGTGAAGATATGCTGGTGTTATTTTGACAGGTATTGCATTGAATATGTAGATTGCTTTGGGTAGTGTTGTTCTTTTTATCCAGGGTCATGGAATATTTTTCCTTTTTTTGTGTGTGTCTTCTTCAATTTCTTTCATAAGCTTTCTATAGTTTTCAGTGTATAGATTTTTTGTCTCTTTGGTTAGATTTATTCCTAGGTATTTTATGGGTTTTGGTGCAATTGTAAATGGGATCGATTCCATGATTTCTCTTTCTGTTGCTTCATTGTTGGTGTATAGGAATGCAACCGATTTCTGTGCGTTGATTTCATATCCTGCAATTTTGCTGAATTCATGAATCAGTTCTAACAGTTTTTTGGTGGAATCTTTTGGGTTTTCCAGATAGAGTATCATGTCATCTGCGAAGAGTGAAAGTTTGACCTCCTCCCGGCCGATTTGGATGCCTTTTATTTCTTTGTGTCGTCTGATTGCAAAGGCTAAGACTTCCAATACTATGTTGAATAACAGTGGTGAGAGTGGACATCCCTGTCTTGTTCCTGACCTTGGGGGGAAAGCTCTCAGTTTTTCCCTATTGAGGATGATATTACCATTGGGTCTTTCATATATGGCTTTTATGAGCTCAAGGTATGCTGCTTCTATCCCTATTTTCTTGAGGGTTTTTATCAAGAAAGGATGCTGCATTTTGTCAAATGCTTTCTCTGCATCTATTGAGAGGATCATGTGGTTCTTGTCCTTTCTTTTATTGATGTGATGAATCACTTTGATTGTTTTGCAGATATTGAACCAGCCCTCCATCCCAGGTATAAATCCCACTTGGTCGTGGTGAATAATTTTTTTAATGTATTGTTGGATGGAGGAAAGAGCTTCTAAGCTGACACTTAAAGACCAACCGGGAACCAATCAGTTAAAGACAAGGCTCCTCGAGACAGTGTTCCAGGGAGAGTGAACAACCATGCACATGCAAAGATCTCAGGGGGTTTGGCCAACCAGTGACAAAATGTGGTGGTGGTTGCTATCATTACTGATATATGGCAGTGGTGCTATTAACTGATTACTTACTATTAATTCCTGAAGATTTATGATTTTGAGCAAGTGCTTCCCTCTCTCTTTGAGCAGATGCCTCAGTTCCCTTATCTGTAGGATGATGACCCTTCCAACTCTGTCCTTGGTCACCCACTCCTTATTGACAGCTGTCATAGGCCCTAACAACACAGGACCTGAAACTAGGCTGTGCACTTAGACCAGCACTTAGGGGACAGTCACAGAGGAAGGCTGGGGAAGGTGTAGAGAATGTCTGAGAGCCCCAGACACTGGCTCTGAGCTCTGCAGCCACTGTGACCATGCCCCAGCCTGGAGGAAACCTCACCGTGGAAAGACACTCAGGATCCAGGGTGGTGGAAGGAGTGTGCCCACAGCTATATAAATTTTATCTTGATGAAGCAGAAGTCAAATGTAAGGGTGGAGGTCCCCAGAGGACAGTGAGATCCTGGGGCAAAGAGAGGGTAGGAGCTTCCAGGAAATCCCTGGGTATTGAGACCCTGGATCCCACCAGAGTACCCAGGGATGGGGTGGAGGGCTGTATCCTGCCTGTTCTGAGTACCCAGGGGCAGGAACTGCCACTGACAGGACTAAGCCAGGCTGAGATGAAGGGTGTTGAGATTGTGCAGACCCCTGAGTATGATCCCCTCAGTCTCCCACACCAGACCCCCCCAAGGCTTGAGACCATCCCTAGAGGACCAAGGATGCACTTTAATGGATCCCATCCCCTCCTCCCAGTGTTTGTATCTAAGGAAATTCAGGCTAAGCTAAATGACCCTTCATGTAAGAGTCAATTCCAGCACTGAGACCGCTGGCAAGAAATGAGACGTAGGCACAGTGATGATATGTGTCCAAGATGTACCTTATAATTAATACAGGCATCTCTTACACAATTCACCCAGAAGTTAAGGCACCTTAGCGTGGGTGAAGTGGTATCTCATTGTGGTTTCGATTTGTGTTTCCTTGATGACTAATGCTGTTGAGCATCTTTTCATGTGCTTGTTGACCATTTGTATGTCTTCTTTGGAGAAATGTCTACTCAGACCTTTTATCCATTTTTTAATGAGGTTATTTGTCTTTTGGTTGTTATAGGTGTTCTTTGCATATTCTAGATACAAGTTCTTTCTCAGCTATATTATTGCAAATATTTTCTCCCATTCTGAGGGGTATCTTTTTACTTTCCTGATAGTGTTTTGGCACACAAAAGTGTTTAATTATTTTTTTAAGTTTGTTTATTTATTTATTTACTTATTTATTTTTGAGAGAAAGAGAGAAAGTTGGGGAGAGGCAGAGAGAGGGAGACCGAGGATCTGAAGCCGGCTCCAGGCTGACAGCCGAGAGCCCCACTGGAGGGCTCAAACTTGAGAACTGAGAAATCATGACCTAAGTCAGAGGCAGATGCTTAACCACTGAGTCACCCAGGCGCCCCGATGATCCTTTTTTAAAAATTATATGTGTATGTGTGTGTGTATATATATATATATATATATATACACACATATATATAAACATATATATATATATACACATATATATAAACATATATATATATATATATATATATATATATATATAT